>NW_018247364.1:372047-409366 GCF_001263595.1 Phalaenopsis equestris
TAAAATCAAACTCTAAAATCAAACTCTTGCAGTAGAAGTATCCATCTAATTAATATTAGTTTCGTATCATTCTTTTGCATTAAATATTTCATAGCAGAATGATCTGTATGCACTATACATTTATTTCCAATTAAATAAGGTCTAATTTTATAAAAGGCATAAATAATAGCTAATAACTCTCTTTCTGTAGTAGTATAATTAATTTGAGCCTCAGTTAGAGTCTTGCTAGCATAATATATAACCTTAAAAACTTTATCGTGCATTTGTCCTAATACAACCCCAACAGCATAATCACATCGCACATTATTTCAAATGATTTTTCCCAGTTAGGTGGTACTATTAAAGGTGCAATGACTAATTTTTTCTTTATTAATTCAAATGCTTTTATGCATTCTTCATTAAAATCAAATTTTGCATCTTTTTCTACAATTTGGCATAAAGGCTTAGTTATTTTTGAATAAATTTTTATGTAGTCCCTGTAAAAACTAGCATGTCCTAGAAAACTTCTCACCCCTTTAACACTAGTAGGTGGTGGTAATTTTTCTATAACTTGGATTTTGGTAGGATCTACTTCCATGCCTTTTTCAGAAATTTTATGCCCAAGTACAATACCTCCTACAAACATAAATTGACATTTTTCCCAATTTAATACTAAATTGACTTTTTCACATACTTCTAGAACTTTTTCTAACTTTTTAAGGCATAATTAAAATGAAGTTCCAAATACAAAAAAATGTTTCATAAACACTTCCATTCCATGTTCTATAAAATTACTAAAAATTGACATCATACATCTTTAAAATGTTGTAGGTGCATTGCATAGTCCAAAAGGCATTCTACGAAAAGCAAATGTTTCATATTGGCTTGTAAATGTTGTTTTCTCTTGATTTTCTAGAGCAATTGGAATTTGGTGATAATCAATATATCCATATAAAAAATAACAATACTTTTTCCCTGCCAATCTATCCAACAATTGGTCTAGAAAGGGTAAAGGAAAGTGATCTTTTCTGGTGGCCATATTTAATTTTCTATAGTCAATGCCAATTCGCCAACCAGTTACTTGTCTTATTTATATTAATTCATTTTTCTCATTTTCTTCAACATTCACTCCTCCTTTCTTTGGAACATAGTGATATGGGCTTACCTAAACACTATCTTAAATATGACATATAATTCCAGCATCTAACCATTTTAAAATCACTTTTTTAACAACTTCTTTCATTATCCAGTTTAATCTTCTTTCAGGATCAGCTTTAGGTTCATATTATTCAACTAATAAAATTCTGTGCATGCAAATTGAAGAATAATTCCTTTAATATCTACTAAAGTCCATCTAAAAGCCTTTCTATACTTTTTCAACATTTCTATTAACTTTTCTTCCTGAATTTAAGTTAACTTGGAAGATATAATAACAGGCAATGTAGATGCTTTTTCTAAAAATACATACTTTAAATGGGCAAGTAATATTTTTAATTCAAGTTCAGGTGGTTTAATACTTAAATGAATAAGATTTTTACTTTTGTTTTCCAACAAGTCTAACATTTCAAATTTGCCCTGAATTTAATCCAAATCTTCTTCTTTAACTTCATCTTCAGTTTCAAAAAATTTTCCTTGCTTATATTTATCTTTAAATTCTTTCTTAAATTGTTCATTACTTAAATCCTAGCTACTTCCATCCTGAAACATTCTTTATCTTTTTCTATTGCAGGATATTTCATAGCTTTTGCTATATTAAATTTTACTTCTTGATCATTAACTCTCATTATTAATTCTCCTTTTATACATCTATTAGAGCTCTTCCTGTTGCAAGAAATGGTCTCCCTAAAATAATAGGAATCTCTTTATCTTCCTCTATATCCAATACTATAAAGTCTGCAGGGAAAATAAATTTATCCACTTTGACTAGTACATCCTCTACAACTCCATTTAGATAAGTTATTAATCGGTCAGCTAACTGAAGAGTTATAGCAGTAGGGGAAATTTCTCCCAAATATAAACATTTAAAGATTGATAAGGGCATAAGATTGATACTCGCTCCTAAATCACATAAAGTCTTTCCATAAAACTTTTCACCAATTGCACAAGGTATAGTAAAGCTATCAGGATCTTTTAATTTTTCATGAAGCTTTTTCTGAATAATTGCAGTACACTCTTTGCTAAGTGCAACAGTTTTATTATCTATGAACTTCTTTTTTTTGGTTCAGAATATCTTTCATAAATTTCACATAATTGGGCATTTGCTCTAAAGCTTCTACGAAAAGAATGTTTACTGTTAACTTCTTAAGAATTTCTAACAATTTGGAAAATTGTAAACTTTTGTTTGTTCATTTTGCTGTTGATCATTTTCCATTTCTTCCTTCTCTTCATCCACTTCAATTTCTCTTTAGATCCTTATTTCAATTTTTTTCCACTTCATAATTGAATAGTTTTAATTTGCTCTTTATTTTGATCTTTTGGATTAACTTCTACAGTACTCGGAAGAATTCCAGAAGGTCTGTTACTAAGTGCAGTGACAATGTCCTAATTGATTTTCAATATTTCTAATAGTAGCCCCTTGATTTTATATTTGATTTCCCATATTCAACATCATTTCTTCCATTGTAAAGTTCTTTTCCTTAACTTATGGGTTAGGATTGGAGTTAAATCCTGGAGGATAATAAGGTCAAAAATTAGGATTTTTTTTTATTGTTCAGATTTTTAGATGGATTCACCGAATTATTATAATTATTCCAACTAAAATTAGGGCGATTTTTCTATCCAGGGTTAAAATAATTAGAATAGGGATTGTTATTTTGATTATTTATAGCATTTAAAGTTTCATAAGATTGTTGAGTATCAATAATCTATCCTAGTGAATTTTCCTCTAATGATGGGGGTATTTGAGAATAGTTCACTCTTATTTGATCATTTTTTTTAGAAATAGCAGCAATTTGTGATGCCAAAATAGACATTGCATCAGAATCATAAATACTGGCTACTCTCTTATGATTTAACCTTTTAGAGGGCCATTGAAAATTGTTAGTAGTCATTTCTTCAATTAAATAATATGTTTCATCAAAAGGTTTTGACATTAATGATCCACCCGCAACAGCATCTATAATAGATCTTAATGATCCTACCAATCCATTGTAAGAGGTTTGAATTATTAACGAATCTGGCAAAGCATGGTGTGGACATTTTCTAAGAAGATCCTTAAATCTTTCCCAGGCTTCATATATCGATTCCCCTTCAAACTAACAAAAAGATGTAATATCATTTCTAAGCTTAGCGGTTTTCAAGGGTGGAAAATATTTAGCTAAGAATTTTTGTGATAGTTCTCCCCAAGTTTGAATAGAATTGGGTGCTAATGAATTTAACCAAGCCTTGGTTTTATCCCTTAATGAAAAAGGAAAAAGTCTAAGCCTAAAAGCATCATTAGACACTCTGTCACATTTAAAAGTAGCAAAAATTTTAAGAAAACTAGCAAGATGTAAGTTAGGATCTTCAATAGGTGATCCTCCAAATCTAATTCTGAATCGTAAAGTACTACGCATTCAGATACAATATTTCACATAAACAAATAAAGTAAGCTAAGTAAAATTCTTTACAAATACAATCTTAATTAAATTTCTTTTAGGATTTTTTTTATATTTTTTTGTATTTTTTTGTGGATATATATATTTGTATAGTATATATATATTCTTTAAATTATAAATCAAAATTTTCTTTTAAGCATTAAGATAGGTACATGGAGAGATTACATTTTGTTTAAATGGCAACGGCGCCAAAAAATTGATCCCAATTTTGATATGTAAGGATTTATGAGATGTATACAATTATATGTTTAATTTCCTTAATAGTTATTTTTAATTTGCAACAAAGTCGAAAACCTGATCCAAAACTAAAGCTAAGTAAATTAATAATGGGTAATAATGGGATTCTACGCAAGTATATGTATCATTACCAAGTAATAATGGACTTTCTATTTAAGCCCCAAATATATATCCCACGGGGAAGGTGTAAGTTATCAATGATAATTTTTTACAGGAAATTTACAGAAAATTAAACAAAATCACTGTCACTAATTTTGAATGTTAAGATTTTAACCAAACTAAATTACTTAAATATTAGCAAAAACAGAAATGCAACTTTTAAATATTAAATACTAATCTAAGAACTATGTTTAGGTAATGAAGATTTCTTATGTGAAAAAGCATCCTTCCCACTACAACGAAATTCTAGTGAAATGAGATGAGATACATGTTTTTAATATGGATTGTCCTAAATAGGAACAATTTGAATTCTCTACCCTGATACAGTGCATAGAAAATCATTTGCTAATCTTAAGTTTAGTCCCTAAATTCATGGCTAGGCTAGGAGGATACCGGCTCCAACTCCAGAGCTCCCACTTCCCTTCACCAGAAGGCTAACTCTCGCTTTAGTTTTTAAACACTAAGAACTTTTAATTTGTAACCCTAAAAATCTCCAATTCTACACCCAACAATGTATATTTCCCTATTTATTTGCACTTATTTCCTTGAACGAAATACTCTTTCATGGACTTAAATGGGATTCTCACTCCGTTGTAGAACTCATACTTCATTTCGGGTGGTTGCTGTCAAATGATACTATTAAATTACGACCACGACTGTTGCCCGTATGTGAAAATGAGTACTCTTTGAGACATGAATCATATTGTATATTCAATAGGGCACAAAGACATGTATTTTAGTATTTTAATTATGGCACATTCATTTTATCTCTTCATTTCACCATATCTCAGAGTGGGGGGAAAGAAAGAGGGAACTACTCAGACTTCATGAGAAGGATACTAACAAACACAAAATTCATATATAAAATAAAGTTCATACAAAACTAAATAAACAAACAAACTTATCTGGAACTCTTTCTCAAAGCAAATCTTTTGTAGACATTTCTTAGAAATGCGGAAATAGAATTCTCTCACTTTTCTCCTTCTCCAACACTCTTATGGAAAGTTTAACACTAAATCTCACCACAAAAACTCTAAACTATGAAAGCAAAATCACTAATTGACTCCAATATGGTAGTGGAATGGAATGATGTGGAGCGAAAAATGAAGGTAGAGGAGTGAAAAACACAGAGGAGCCCATTTTTAGATGAAATTCGGCCCCAAATAGTGCCAAGGTAGGTTCTCCAAGAGGTACCTCCAAAAACTCTTCAAAAAATCATCCAAATACGTTGAACTTCTAAAAATAAGGTCTACACTGCCTTTGGCATCGTCGGTGCTGGTCTGGCACCATCGGTGTTGAGTAAAAATCTCCAGCGTTAAATTGTTCTACACCGTTGGTACTGTCGGTGCTGAGCATTTCTTCAAAAGCTTAATTTTGACTCTAAATTTCATCCTGTTTGCTTTCTTTTTGGTTTGCTTTCTTTTTGCTTTAAGTTTAAGCCCTAAAAATCAACAACCTGCAAGAAAACATCAAAATACCTTCCATTAAAGTGCAATATCACCAAAAATGAGTATAAAATATGGGTCTGAAAATGCATATATTTTCATTGTATCAACAATCTAGTACTCATGGAGCCAAGGTCGACTGATTAATGCATTCAAAGATGTCTAAGATTCTATGAAATGAAATTTTGTAGTTATCACCAAATCATCCACCTTTAAGAGCAATAAAATTCATTTTGGAGCTCATTCTCCTTGTTGATTGAAACCTCATAGCATCATTTTGTCTCTTGTCAGTTAACAAGCATCAATGTCCAAGTATGCAAGGGTCCTTAAATTCATGATGTTAATCGAGGCACCAGGTCAATAGGCACCCTTGGAAGTGTAATTTCATTAATGGTTAATGTGATATACAGCAGACGACTATGTTCAATTGTACCAAGCAACAAGTTATTGTTAGAAAAAGTAATCTTAGTCTCTACTTCTAACCGATAAGCCTCATTTGAAGAAATGCTAGCAAGTTGAGATAAGCAAATTTTAGGATCTGAAAGTGCTTTTATTAATGATTCTCTCATCTCTTTAGAGAGGATAAGGGCATTATAGATGCTCAATTTTTCTGGTAGTTTCCTCAAATGGGCTAGTACGTTATAGTCCACTTTGTTGTAGGAACTGACTTTAATTCGTTCAGATAATCTTTCTTGTACTGGGGAAACTATTTCTTCTGGTGCTATCATTTATTTTTCTTTTTCTTTAATATTCATTCTTGGAGGTAAGACTTTTTTGCTCCACAAATTTATTTCATTTGTCTCTTCTGACTCCTTTGTCTCTAAGTCTGAAGGTTCCAACTCTATGGAAAATGGAATTCCTTGCACCTCAAGTGTAGCGGTCTCATATTCACTTCCACTGATATCAAGAATATCATTGTTTATCTTATCATTTTGGTTGTTGTTAGATTCTTCAAGATTGTGTACAATTTAAGTATTATCTACAGGATCAAAATTAGGTTGATTGTTTTCAAAGGTGATATCAAAAATAGACAAAATGTAAGTGGAATCAAAAGTTTTATCATTCATTTTAGGGGTAAGAAAAAGTCATACAACGTCATCAGCTTGAGGGATTTCCTCCCTTTGTCAGAGACAAAAACTCTAATAGAGTATGCAAAAGAACTAGAAGATTTAAAGGAAAAGATAGCCCTTATATTTTGAAGGCCTTTAATCCTCTTTAATTCTTTCTTCAATTGAGCTCACAGGATATTTTTCATAGCTCTTTTCAAGATGACTGTTTGTGAAGGTTGTATTTGTGTACCTCTTGCATCAGAGACTTCTTCTGACAGTTTACATTTCTATACATTATTTCTAAACATGTAACGAGGTACTTCTGGGATCATGTCATCATGTTGTGAGTAAGGATGATCTCCAGCTTGTAACATTTGTACAAGAGATTTTATTTTAGCAGACATCTCTTCTACCTTCATGAGTAATTTGTTATGTTTTGGCAAAGAGATTGAACAATGTTTAGTCTTTGAAATTTCTAAATCTACTACACTTGGTCTTAGATGAAGCTTAGCTGGTATTCGAGTCATTGTAGTTTTTTGGCTCTTCAAAGGAGGCTTAATATAGTAACTGGTTAAATTATTTTGTTGTCGAGTGAATTCTTCTTGTGCAAGAATCCTTAATCTCATCGTTGTAAAAACTGCACATCCCATCAGGTTCAGATGTTAAGAAATTGTTTATTCTCTTGTAGTGCAAGTCTCTTGAAAACAAAATGTATCACCTGAATCGACGTTGTTCTTTCCCTTTTGGAGGAGAAGACGGAGGAGTAATGGAAGGAAAGCACTAAAGGTCACTTTCTTCCTCATCACTAGATATTGGAAAGAACTTCTTTTTCTTTAAAATAGTACCACCATAAATACTTTCTTCGTGCTTATAAATTTCCACCTTGTTAATGGTTTTCATTTCTTTTCTTTTCTCTTTCCTCATGGCAGAAAAATTTATGTTCCTTCGTTAAGTACGTGTCAACTGTCCGGTCTTGGAACTAGATCCAACTTTATATACAGACATTGGTGGAACGTAATCCTCCTGATCAACACAGATCTTCTTTCCTTTTAGATTGATTTCTTCCTTTATTTTAGAAGTTACTTCAGAGAAGATTTTACTTTAGACTCATTTTGTAAACTGGGAATATGTTATTTTCGTGTCATTTTTGGTTGTTATTATTGAAATGAAAGATTTTGAGTTTTGCTTGTCACACATCACTATTAAAATCAAAGAGTTAATTTCTGACAAGATAAAAAAAATAATTTGGAGGAAGAGATAATCCATTTTGTCAAAACTTGGAGAATCTCAAGCTAGAGAACAAACAAATTAGTTAGAGATGGGAAGAGAGTCAAAAATCCCCAGCAAAGTTGTCATTCTCTTTCCACCACCGGAACATGTCACCGCCACTCCAAATTCTCATCGTTCGTGTCGTTGGTTTATTATTATTATCAAAAGAAGTCACCACTCTATTCATCTATTTTATTGCTCTATTCTCCAAATAACTTGTTTTCTTTAGATCACATGAATGACCTAAATATGTTAAGTAACTTGGAGAAAGAGGAAAAGGGCTAATGAAAATAGAAAACTAAAGAAAATGACGTAGTGGTTTTGTTTGAAAGGAAATCAGAAAAGACTGATTTCTAAGATTCCCATAAAAAGAAAACCACATGAAAGTTTCATAACCAACGATTTAGGTGTAATACCTCTTCTTATTTTTTTAATACTCCTATAAGAGCAAGCTCCTATAGTTAATTACATCTTAAGTAAATATAAGACTAACGTTTGTTCTAAAATAAATTTTAAGTGTAAAGGTCGTTGAAAGAAACATCAATGTTTGATCTTAGGGTAATAAGTTTCTAAGAATCTGATTCTAAGAGGTTCTATTTTGTTGTTTTCTTTTTGTAAATGTCATTTTTTTATGTCATTTGGTTTTGTTGTTTGATTATTTTGTTGTTGTCATTTTTTGTTGTTGTTTTCTACTTCAGAATATCATCCCTGGGAAATAGAGCTGGCACACCCTAATAACATGCAAAGTAAATCTAAAGTACAATTTGTCTCATTTCTTCAGCAAACCTGCACAACAAAACATTATTAACATGAAATCATGTTTTAATTTGTTCATTTTTGTTGGTTGAATAATTTTTAGATGGCCCAGTCCAGATGTTTTTGGCCCCGTCATCCTGGAGTCGTAAGGGTGCTCAGATCTACTTAGTTTGAAAGGTGTTTGAAGCAGGACCAGAAGATTCCTGTCAGCAACCATAGATTGTATCATTCAAAAGATCTTCATTGATCTGAACAAATATGTTCAAGTTGCATTCAGTGATCTTTGGTCATTAGGGTTGAATTTAAGATTTAATGTCTTATTTGGATTTTAGGGGTTGGAAAATTTTAGGTTAGTTATGTTTTACTAACCGACTGAATTTTTTCATTTTCTCATTTATATTTGTTTGGGATGACCATATCAGGAACCCATGGTTTTGTTGTCCTGGTTCCTTATGTTTGTGGTTTGATTAGCCACAAGTGGCAGGAAGATATTTTGTTGGCAATCATGGGTTACCTCCTCCAAAATATCTTCTCAAACCTAGTTACTTTTTTAAGTTCAACTTTAAATTTTAATGTCTTTTAACAGAAAGTTTATGTCATTTGTATTTTATCATGAATTTCATTTTATTTATGTCGGTTGTTGAATCATCATTTTGAATTCATCGTCATTTATTTTAGGTCTGATGGCGGTTAGACCCAAGGAAATATTATTAAAGTCTAATAAATTAAACCTAAGTTTTAAGTTCAATGTGGGTAGAACCTAATTAGGATTGGACCTTATTAGTTTAAAGGTTAATTAAGCCTAATGTAGGTAAGGTTTAATCAGATTAATTAGGTCCAATTTGGGTTAGACCTAATTATAGTTTAAGGTTAATTAAACCTAATGTAAGTAAGGTTTAATTAGATTAATTAAGTTCAATTAGGATTGGACCTAATTAGAGTTTATGGTTAATTAAACCCAATGTAGGTAAGGTTTAATTAGATTAATTAGGTCTAATTAGGGTTACATTAGGTTTAATTAAATTAATTAGGTCTAATTACAATTAGACCTAATTAGAGTTTAGAGTTAATTAAACTTATTGTAAGTAAGGTTTAATTAGATGAGGTCTTATTAAGGTTTGATTTAATTAGGGTTGTTTAGAGGTTACTTAAGCTAAATGTAATTAAGGCTTAAGGATAATTAGGACTAATTGTGATTAGACCTAATTGGGTTTTGATTTGGTTTGTTTTGGTTTCAATTTGGGTTGGGTTTGGTTTCATGTTGGGTCAATTTGGGTTGGACCCAATGATCTTGCTTTTTTACTTAGGTTCAGGTATATTGAACCTAAGTATGATGTGGGTTCATTTGGATTGAACCTAGAGATTTGATTTCTGAATTAAGTTCATATGGGTTGAACCCAAAGATTGGATTTCTAATTTGGGTTCATATGGGTTGAATCCAAAGTTTTGGGGGTATGACTAAACCTAATTTTGGTTAAGGTCTAGGTTCACCCTATGTCTAATTTGGAAATTAAACCTAAGGATTAGGATTAGGTCAATCCTAATGGTCTTTCAAAAACACTTGTTCAAGCCTTAGGGAATCTAGGGTTATTATATATCTAAATTATGAAAATTTACAACTTTCACTCTAAGAGGCTAAAATGTCATTTTAAATTTTCCAGAGGATAAAAATTATCATTTTAAGCTTTGAATTCATCGTCGTAAATTTTCTAGCCAATTTCCAGTTTAATTTCCAATTTTCTGATTTTTTATAATTATATTTGGAAATAATTACAAAGTTTGGTGAAAATTGATAAATTTGGCTGTAAGGATTTTTCTTGGCTTTGGAAAAATCATGGAATGTTTCCAAGGGTGTAAGGATTGATCCGAGAAAATTTCATAATTTTTTGGTTTATAAATAATTTTTAATAATTAAATTACTCCTAAAATTAATTAATTAATTAAAAATTAAATATCATTCATTAATTTCAGATTTCATTTTTATTATTTTCTCCTTTTTTTTTTTTGAATCCAGAGGGTATTTTTATCATATTTTTGTGATTTTTCCTTATCAAGATATGATTTTTCAAAGGTTTTATATATTTTCTGGATTAGTTAAATCTTATTCTTTTATTAATCCACGTCAGCGCCAGCACGATCCTCAGACCCGTCGAACTCCACGCGGCATGCTTCATTCATTGTGATTTGCATGCGGGTGGCCGCGTGGCCTGCTATTTAATTCGTTTCATATGGACGGATCACAGGTTCAACTAAATCAAAATCGTTCATTTTCGATACACAAAAATGAACGACATCTGTTCATCGCCTCCATGGGATGATTAACTGATAGACATCCACCTTTAAACGTCAAGATCTCGCTCGTTTCTCAACATATTTGGTGAAATTTGCTTCTAAAGCATCATCTTGATGAGGTGCATAAATCTATATGGTTAGATCCTTATTGATTGATCATTCTCTTCACAATGTGTGAAAACCAAGCTTAAAATTAGGGTTATAAGCCCATACCTGGACTCGAGAGGTGAGGTCTCAATCGAGCTTGTTTGGATTGGTCATTATGGTTTGGAGGGTGCGAGGAGGGCCAATTTTTTTTGGGAACATCTTCTTAGAGCTTGTGGAAGCTTTAGAAAGAATCAAATTCAATATTTGGAGAGGTTTGTGTCAAACCCAAAATTTTCCTCAGATTTCTACTTCAAAATTGGAGCTTTCTATGGGATTTCAGAGGCTTAAGTTATGGGGGTTTTGTAGCCTAAAGTGTGAGGAGAAATATTTCTTTTGCTGGTCTGAGGCTTTGAAGCTTCTATATGTCATCATTATTTTTGGGGCTCTTGGCCTATCTCTTTAAATAGTCACAAGAGGTGATAAGAAGGATTGGAGCTGATTGGAGAAAATTGGTGGTGGTGCACGGAGACTCGGGGAATCCAGAGAATTCAATTTTAGCTATGGATTTTATCCTTCTCTCATTTCCATGGCTAGGTTAGGATAAGTTCAAGTGTGGTTGGGGAAGGCGGTTAGAGAAAAGGTCTCTTCTCATGGGAGAGGGGATGAGGTGGAGGAACATGTTGGTAAGATTTTAATCCAGCCAACCCATCTCCTCTCAAAGTGGATTATGTGGATTTTTACCATGGTGTCATGTCACTCCACCTCATGATGACTTTTGAGCCCAAGTCAAAAATGGTGGCTAGGTTATGTGGCTTCATGAAACCCATATATTTAAAGTGTCCTATTGCATTTATAAGTCATGGATGACGCATACGTCATGGGTGGTGGCTGCCAGAGTGTGGTGGTATGTCTGCCATCGTCAGTTCCCATCGTTCATGTCAATTGTTTGATATTGTTGTCATAAGGAGTCACCACTCTATTTATCTTTTTTATTGCCCTTATTCTCTAAGTAACTTATTCTTTTGAATCATGTAAAGGATTCTCAGATGTTAAGACACAGGGAGAAGGAAAAGGATAAAAATAGAAAACATGAGAAAAAGAATTGTTGGGATGATCTTTTTTAAGGTAGACATTATAGAGAAAATTATTTCTCATATAAGAAAAATGACATGAAAAACTTGTTTGCGAGAGATATAGGTATATTATCGATTCCAAGTTCTTCATTTTCCGATAGGAGCAAGCTTCTAAAGTTAATTACATCTCAGACAGTCACTTGAATATCTAAGATAACTCTTGATTAACGTTAACACTCATTCTTCTAAGAAATGTTAAGGTCGAGGAAAGAAACATCAAATTTTTATTCCTAGAGTAATAGGTTTCTAAGAATTTGATTCTACCCTAAAGGTATTTCTTTATTTTGTTTGTTTATGTCATGTCATGTCGTTTTATTTTTGTTTAATTTTGTTTGATTTTTTTTTGTTGTTGTCATTTTGTTTTGAACTTTTGTTGTTTTGTTGTGAATGTTTTATTATCGTTGTTTTGTTTTGTTGTTTTGTTGTTTTGTTGTTTTGTTGTTTTGTTGTTTTGTTGTTTGTTATTTTGAGGTTCACCTTTTCCGCTTCAGACTTTTGTCATCTTGCAAAATAGATTTAGCACACCCTATAACATGCTAACTAAATCTAAAACCAAATTTGTATTATATCTTCAGTAAACCTGCAAAACAGAACACGGTTGAAATGAAATCATGTTTAAATTTATTTGGTTGAATAATTTTTAAGCAACTCGGTCAAGATGTCTATGGCTCCATAATCCTAGGGTCATAAAGAATTCAAATCTACTTAGTCTAAAATGTGTTCAAACCGGGACTAGAAGATTTTTGTCAGCAATCACAGATTGTGTCATCCAAGAAAACTTTGTTGATCTAAACACAAATGTTCAAGTTGCATTCGGTGAACTTTGTTCATTAGGGTTCAATTAAAGTTTTAATGTCTTATTTAGATTTTATGAGCTGGAAAATTTTAGGTTGATTTACTATTTATTAATCGATTGAATTTTTTTTTGTTTTTATCATTTTATTTTTGTTTGAGATGACCCGATCAGAATCCCATGGTTTTGTCATCCCGGGTCGCTCTGTTTGCGGTTTGATTAGCTAAAAATGGCTGGAAGATTTTTTTTTATGCAACCATAGGTTACCTCCTCCAAAATATCTTCTCAAACCTAGTTTAAGTTTTAATGTTTTTTAAAGTGGATTTTATGTCATTTATGTTTATGTCAGTGGGTTGATGAGATGAATTTTTCTGTCATTCAACTTAGGTCTGATGTCAGTTAGACATAAGGAAGTTTGATTAAGGTCAGTATATTAGACATAAGATCTAGGTTTAATGTTGGTAAAACCTTAGGATTTATGTCGTTTAGTTTCAAATATAATCTTCGATATAAAAATGATTTAAATCCAATTTAGATAAGACTTAAGATATGAGGATGATTTAGGTTCAATGTAGGTAGAACCTAAAATTTAAGATGATTTAAGTCCGATGTAGGTAGGACTTAAAGTTTAGGTTGTTTTAAGTCCAATATAGGTAGAACTTAAAGTTTAAGATGGTTTAAGTCTAATGTAGGTTGGACTTAAAATGGTTTTAAGTTAAACATAGATTCCTAAGGTTTGAAATTATTTTAAGTTCAATGTAGGTAGGACTTAAGATTAATTTAGGTTCAGTATGGATTGATCCTAAGGTTTGAGATAATTTAGGTTCAATGTTGGTAGAACCTAAGATTTAAAAGTACTAAGTCCCATATAAGCAGGACTTAAAATTAATTTAGGTTCAATGTAGGTAGAACCTAAGGTTAAGGATTATTTTAAGTCTGATTTAGGTAGCACCTAAAGTTGATTTAGGTCCAGTATGCATTGAACCCAAGGTCTGAAATAATTTTAAATCAAATGTAGGTAGGACTTAAAATTTGATTTAGGTTCAATATGAATTGAATCTAAAGGTTTGATTTGATTGAAGTTCAAGTTCGGTTGATTTTGATACACCGAAAATATATGCATTTTTAGACCCATATTTTACACTTATTTTTGGTGATATTGCACCTTAATGGAAGGTATTTTGATGTTTTCTTGTAGGTTGTTGATTTTTACGACTTAAAGCAAAAAGGAAGCAAAAAAGATGGAATTTAGAGTCAAAATGATGTTTTTGAAGAAGTACTCAGCGCTGACCGCGCCAAGGGCAGCGCCGACGGCGCCGAACAACAAAACAGCTGAAATTTTTACTCAGCGCTGACGGCGCCAGACTAGCACCGGGGGCGCCAAAGGCAGTTCAGCCCTCGTTTCTAGAAGGTTTGATGAATTTGGACGATTTTTGAAGAGTTTTTAGAGGCACCTCTTGAAGAACCTACCTTGGGCTTTATTTAGGGCCGAAATTCATCTGAAAAGTGACTTTTTTTTGCTCCAAAAAGTTTCACCATGCTCCATTTTCACCATTCTTCATAATCCATTTTCATTCCACCACCATATTAGAGTCCATTAGTGATTTTTCTTTTATAGTTTAGAGTTTATGTGGTGAGATTTAGTGTGAAACTTTCTATAAGAGGGTTGGAGAAGGAGAAAAGTGAGAGAGTTCTTCCTTCTTGCTGCATTTCTAAGGAAAGGCTACGAGGGATTTGCTTTGAGAAAGAGTTTCAGATAAGTTTTTTTTGTTTATTAGTGTTGTATAAACTTTCTTTTATATATGACATTTTTGTTTTTTTTGTGTCTTTCTCATGTAGTCTGAGTAGTTCACTCTATCTTTCTCCCTACTCTGAGATATGGTGAAATGAAGAGATATTATGATGTGTCAATATTAAAATATAAAATAAATAGTGATGATTTTTCAACTCCAAACTTAATTTACATTTTGATCTGGCCAATTGAATTGTTAAAATATGTTGTGAAACATATGATCTGGGAAATGGAGTATGAGTTCTACAACAGAGTCGGGATCACATTTGATTTCATGGAGGAGAAATTTATTCATAGAATTAAGTGCAAATAAATAGGAAAATATTCATTGTTGGGTGTAGAATTGGAGAATCTTTAGGGTGACAGACTAAAATCCTCAATTTGCTCTTAGTGTTTAAAAACTAAAGCGAGAGTTAGCCTTCGGGTGAAGGGAAATGAAAGCTCTAAAGTGGGAGCCGGTATCCTCCTAGCCTAGCCACGGATTTAGGGACTGAACCTAGGATTTGCCAATGATTTTCTATGCACTGTATCAGGGTAGAGAATTATAATTGCTCCTATTCGGCACAATACATATTATAAACATTTATCTCTTCTCATTTCACCTGAGCCTCATTGTAGTGGGAAGGATGTTTTTTCACATAAGAAATCTTCATTACATAAACATAGTTAGTAGATTAGTATTTACCTTGTAAACTTTGCCTTTCTATTTTGCTAATAGTTAAGTACTTTAATTTTGATAACATCTCAACATTTGAAATTAGTGACAGTAATTTTGTTTGATTTTCTAAAAATTTCCTAGTAAAACTTATAATGGCCAATTTACACATTCCCTATGGGATCCATATTTGGGACTTAAATAGAAAGTCCTTTATTACTTGATAATGATATGTATACTTGCGTAGAATCCCATTATTAATTTCTTATTATTATATATATTTTACACAATTTACTTTTCATACAAGGATCAAGTTATTTACGCTGTAGGGGTGGCAACTTCATAAATCCTTACATATGAAAAATTGGGATCATAACCTAAGGGTTTTATTTGACTTAGGTTCAAATTGGGTTGAACCTAAGGGTTTGAGTTGGCTTAGGTTCAAGTTGGGTTGAACCTAAGGGTTTGGTTTGATTTAGGTTCAGGTTGGGTTAAGCCTAGAGGTTTGAGTTAAGTTAGCTTCAAGTTTGGTTGAACCTAAGGATTTAGGTTGACTTAAGTTTAATGTAGTTAATACTTAAGGTATTGATTAATTCTAATTTTAATTAGATTTAATTAGGTTTGAGAGTTAATTAACCTAACATGGGTAAGGGTTAATTAGTTTTATTAGGTCTAATTATGGTTATACCTAATTAGGTTTAGGTTGAATTAAGCCTAATGTAAGTAAGGCTTAAAGTGGTTAATTAGGTCTGATTAGGGTTAGACTTAATTGTGGTTTAGGTTGAATTAAGATTAATAGAAATAAGGCTTAATGTGGTTAATTAGATCTAACTAGGGTTAGACCTAATTGGGGTTTAAGTTGAATTAAGCCTAATGTAAGTAAGGCTTAATGTGGATAATTTGGTCTAATTAGTGTTAGACCTAATTGGGGTTTAAGTCGAATTAAGCCTAATGTAAGTAAGGCTTAATATGGTAAATTAGGTCTAATTAGGGTTAGACCTAATTGGGATTTAGATTGAATTAAGCCTAATGTAAGTAAGGTTTTATGTGGTTAATTAGGTCTAATTAGGGTTAGACCTAATTGGGTTTAGGTTAAATTAGGCCCATTTTAAGTAAGGCTTAATGTGGTTAATTAGGTCTAATTAGGGTTAGACTTAATTGGGCTTAATTGTGTTAAGCCTAATGTGATTAAGGCTTAAAAAGGTGTAATTAGGTATGATTATGGTTTAGACCTAATTAAGGTTTATTTTTCTCAAACCTAATGTGTTTAAAGCTTAAAGAGATTTAATTAAGTCTAATTGAGATTTAGACCTAATTAAGGTTTAAGTTTACCTAAGCTCACTGAATTAAGGCTTAAGGAAATTAATTAGGTCTAATTGAGGTTAAGACCTAATTAGAGTTTAATGTTGTTCTAAACTTATTGTTGATAAGGTTTAAGAAGGTAAATTAGGTCTAATTTTAGATTTAGGCCTAATTAAGGTTTAATTGTGTTAAGCCTAATATGATTAAGGCTTAAAGAGGTTTAATTAGATTTAATTGTGGTTTAGACCTAATTAGGGTTTTGGTGAAATTTAGGTTCTCCTGGATTAAACCTAAATGTCTGAGTTTGGTTTGAATCCATTCAGGACTAGATTCAGATTTTAACCTAAGTCTGTGTATATTAGACTTCGGTGTTGAGTGAGTTTAAACTCATCATTTGAGATTTTGACTTTGAGTTTAGAGGAGTTAGACCCAATAGTCCTGAGGAGATGACTAAACCCCATGTTAATTAGGGTTTAAGTGCACCCTAAATCTAAATTGAAAGTCAGACATAAGGTTTAGGATTTGCTCAATCCTACATGTTATGCAATGCTAAGGTTAAAGCCTAAGAAATTTTAGAGGTAAAACAGTAAATTTGAAATTTATAATTTTGACCCTAAATGGTGAAGCTGTCTTTTTAAATTTTCAAAGGGCCAAAAATTGTCATTTTAGAGTTTAAAAGTGTCACTCTAAATTTCCTAACTATTTTAAAATTTAATTTCAAATTTCTTAATTTTTTATAACTATTTTGGAAATAATTACAAAATTTGACAGAAATTAGAAATTTGGACCATAGGGAATTTTTCTAACTTTGAAAAAATCATAGGATGTTCCTAAGGACTTAAAGGTTAATCGCTAAAATTTTCAGATTTTTTGGATTTATAAAATTTATAATAATTAAATTACTCCACTGAGTAATTAATTAATTAAAATTAAATATAATTTATTAAATTTTTATTTCACATTTATAATTTTCTCCACATTTTTCTAAATTGAGCGGTAATTTTGTCATATTTTTGTGATTTTTCCCTGCAAGTTATATATTTTTGAAGTTAAATAGGATTTTTTAAATTTTATTTAAATCCTACTTTACTTAATTCCACGTGGGGCTGACTCAATCATTGTACGTGTCAAAAACAGATGTGGCAGCGCGTGATTGGAAGCACTTTACACATGGCCCGCAACTTTATTTATTTCATACGAACAAAATTGCGATCCAACTCGATAAGAGCCGTCATTTTCCAATACACGGAAATGGACGACATCGGTTCATCATCCAATGGTGGGATAAACTGAGAGTCATTCGTGATTAGGGCTTAAGATCTCGCTCTCTTCTTGATAAAACTTTATGGAAATTGTTCATAATGTCTGAAAACTGAGATGAAATTAGGGTTAGGCACCATACCTTGGCCTCAGAGGATGAAACTTCAATCAGAAACGTTCCAGAGCTTCACCTTAAGCTTAGGAAACTTCCTATTAATTCAATTTGAGTTAAAATTAGGTCTTGGTATGAGCTTGATGAAATGGGGTAAAGAGTGGGTTAGAGCCTATGAAGAGGGCTAATTTCGATTGGAAATCTCTTCGTAGAGTCTAGGGAAGCTTGTAGAGGGGTCAATTTGGAATTTTGAATGGGTTTGTGTCAAACCCAAAAATTTCTCTGGAATTGGGGAGTGAAATTAGAAGGGGTCAGTGAATTTCAGGAGCCAATTATATGGGGAATTAATTCCTTAGAGCTGGATGATAATTTTGTTGTTGAGAGCTATTGGAATTGGGGCTTGTAGGTTGGTCTCTCTTTATGGTAGCACTTGGGTTAGCTTATGTATAGGCTTGGGGAAGTTATGGCTGAGCTAGGGTTTACTTAGGGAAGAAGGTAGCCTTATGATGGTTGTGGATAAGTTCTCTGGTTGAAGATTAACATGGATGAGCTTTCCAAGGTGATATCTATAATGAGCCTCCATTAGGATGAAGATTGAATCCTAATTTTAGCTCTTTTCCATTGGGTGGTAGATACACCAAAATATTGTACAATTTTATGTATTCAATTTAAGCTTAAATTTGGTGGTATTGCACTTTAAAGAAGGGTATTTTCATGTTTTATTGCAGGTATAACGATTTTAGGCAATTGTAGCAAAAAGGAAGAAATTTGAAGTCAAAATGGAGCATTTCATCATCCTGGCACCAGAGGTGCCATTTTCCAGAGAGCTGGCACTAGAGGCGCCACAAAATGGAGGCAAAGGCGCCATTTTATAAGAAGTGGTGTCAGAAGAGCCAGAATTGGTGTCAGAGGCACCATAATCTAGAAAATAACACAAACTTCAATAGGTTGGCGCCAGAAGCGCCAGAGACAAATTAAGATGGATTAAGGCAATTAGTGACTATTTTTTAGTAGTTTTTGAAGGCTCAAATCAATTCAAACAACCTATGGAGTGATTCAATGCGTCTAGATACTTTGGAAAGGCTCTTGAATGAAAGTACTTGTCTCTTAGAGTGAAGAGGTGTGCCTTTTAGGAAAAAAGGAGCGAATTTTGAATTCTTTTAGAAATGAAGGCTGACCCTAATTAAAAAAGGGAGGAGTTTAGAGAAGAAGAGGGGGCGAGAGATTTAAGGATGAGAGGTAGGCGTGAGAGAGAAGTCTTGGGAGAAGAGAGGATTTTTTTTTAGAGTTTTAAGAGGAGAGGAAAGGTGAGAGATTTCTTATTCATTACATTTCTAAGAGAGAATTGAGTGCGCTTGTAAAGAGAGAAAGTGCTTATTTGAAACTTCAAGGGATTTGATTGAGAATGATTGTTAGATAAGTTGTGTTCATTCCTTTCTTTGTTTTATAAACTTGTTTTTATATATAAAATCTATGTTTTATCGTATCCTTCTCATGAATTTAGAGTAGTCTTCTTTATCCTTCTCCCTACAATGAGATATGATTTTGTCAAAAATTAATTTTGTTATGTAAGGTTTTAAATATCACTAAATTATGATGTTTCAAACTCTGATCTTCATTTACTTTTTGATCTGGCCAGTTTAAATGTTAAAATTTGTTGAGAAACATAAGATCCAAAAGGGTTATGCTTTCTACAATAAGGTAAGAGACATTAAATTTCATGGGTGAGAATATATTTTATGGGGTTGCATGCAAATAAATAAGGAAATATACTTTGATGGGAGCATAATTGGAGATTTTAAGGTGATAGATTAAAATCCTCAATTTGGTCCAATTTTTTAGAAACTAAAGCGAGATTGTTAGCCCTCATGGGAGGGAGAAGTGAGAGTTATGGAATGACAGCTCGTATCCTCTCAACCTAACCACGGATTTAGAGACCAAACTCAGGATTAGTCAATGTTCTTTATGTACTCTCAGAGGGTAAAGAATAGGATTCCTTTTATTTGGCACAATACAATTCTATATGAATTTTAAATGATTTTAATTACTTCACAATCCATAAACTCATTGTAAAGGGGAATGTTGCTTTCTTAAGTTTGAACTCATCATTACAAAACTTTTTTTAGTCTTTATAAGTTTACTTTTGAAGTTTAGCAAATATTTTACTTAACTTATTTCTTTTAACTGCATTTCATTTAATATACAATAAATTTGCTTTAGATTTGTTTTGCTTACTTATGTTTTGTAGTTTGAATATTGTGTTTTGCATTATAACTATAAGAATTTCCAACTCCCTGTGGGATCGATGTTTAAGACTCCATTAGAGCCATTTATTACGTGAGTGATACGTTTACTTGCATTATTATTACGGTTTGGCAGCTTATTGATTTTAAAAAATAAAACTATTTATACTGAATTTATTTTTATTGGGATTGAACTGCATATTTATTATTTGTGCTGCCATTTAAGTGTTGTAATATTGAAAGGTATTTGCAACACACCACAAAACCACCGCTTCAAGTTTTTTGCGTCGTTGTCGGGGAGTAACAGTAAATTACTTTATAATTTAGAATATTTTATTTGAACTGAAAAACTATTTGTGGTTGAATTAAATATTTTTATATTTTAGTGTGTTTGCTTATTTTAATTGCTTATTGTGTTTGTGTGTACGTAGTTTGAAATCGGTAGGTTTAGTACCTTACAATTTGGAGTTAGAAAGAACTATTAGAAAAATTTGAAAACAAAAAAAAGAGATAGATAATTTGACCAAAATGGCTACAAGCTTAAATAATTTTGGAATTGAAAATGAACATCATCAGAGACCTTTCCTAGATTATGCTAATCCAACAGCAGATGAAATTCATTTTAGTATACAAAACCCTGTTGTAACTTCCAATTCATTTGAGCTTAAATCTTCTATTATCCAAATGATTCAAAATAATCAATTTTGGGGAACACCGACTGAAGATCCTAACTTACACCTTGCTAGCTTTCTAGAACTGTGTTCTACATTTAAATATGTGGAGTGTCAAATGATGTCGTCAGACTTAGATTTTTTTTTTCATTGAGAGATAAAGTTAAGATGTGGTTAAGCTTGTTACCAACTGGATCTACCATAACTTGGGGAGACTTATCACAAATATTTTTATCTAAATATTTCCCACCATTCAAAATTGCTAAGCTTAGAAATGATATCACATCTTTTGTCAGTTTGAAGTGGAATCAATTTATGACACTTGGGAAAGATTTAAAGATCTACTTAGGAAGTGTCCACACCATGCGTTACCAGATTGGTTAATAATTTGGTTAGGTTAATAATTCAAACTTCTTATAATGGATTGGTTGGATCTCTTAGATCTATAATTGACACTGCTGGTGGTAGATCATTAATGTCAACACCATTCGATGAAGCATATTCTTTAGTTGAAGAGATGGTTACTAATAATGTTACTAATAATTTTTAATAGCCCTTTTAATAGCCCTCTGAAAGGGTGACTCTAAAAAGAGTAGCTAATATTCATGATTTTGATGTCATATCTATGTTGGCTGCCTAAATTGCTATAATATCAAAGATGATCGATAAATATGGAATGAATTATTCTCAGACACCTTCTATGCTTGAGGAAAATTCATTGAGATAAATGAAAAATTCTCAATCTATGTATGAGACTTTAAATGCAATAAATAATTGATCTAATAATCCTTATTCCAATTATTATAATCCTGGTTGGAAGAATCACCCAAATTTTTGCTGGAGAATAATAACTCTAATGCTATAAATCCGCAAAGGGGGAACAATGCTACGAACTCGTTGGGAAACTCCAATAATCAGGGAAATTTTAACTATAAACCTTATTGCCCTCTAGGCTTCAATAGCAATTCGTACAGTATGGTGAAGAAATTGTCAATGGAAGAATTAATATTGCAAATGGTAGCACAATTAGAAAGTCAAGAAACACAATTACAAAGTTAAAGAGCTGCAATTAGAAACATGGAAAATCAGTTTGCATGTATTGCTACTGCACTTAGTAAAAGACCTCAAGGAAATTTTCTTAGTAATGTTGAAGTTAATCCTAAAGATTAGAAGAAAGAGCAAATTAAGGTTATTCACCTGAGAAGTGGAAAAGAATTGGAAACAAAAGTTCAAAAAGAAATTGAAGTTGAAGTTGAGAAAGAAGGGGTGGAAAGTGAAAAATATAGTGAGGTTTTTTATTTTGAGTCAAAATATCCTATTAAACCAATGAAAATTACTATAAAAAGACCACCACCTCCATTTCCTCAAAGATTGAAGCACTATAACAAAGATAACCAATTACAAAATTTTTTGGGAAATTGATAATAAATATTCCATTTGTTGAAGGCCTGGAACAAATGTCAAGCTATGTAAGGTTTATGAAGGATATACTTATTAAAAAAAAGAAAGTTTACAAATAATGAGACTGTTGCACTTGGTGAGGAGTGTAGCGCTTTAATTTAGAAAAAGCTTCCTGAAAAACTTAAAGATCCAAGTAGTTTTATTATTCCTTGTGCTATTGGTGAAAGATTTTTTGGAAAAGCTTTATGTGATTTGGGAGCCACTATTAATCTTATGCCTCTATAATTTTCAGAAGGTTGGGTTTAGGAGAAATTTCACCTACTACTGTAACTCTTCAGTTAGCTGATCATTCAATTACCTAACCTAAAATAGTTATAGAAGATGTTTTGGTAAAGGTTTATACATTTATATTTCCTGTGAATTTTATTATGTTAGATATGGAGGAAGATAAAGAAATTCCTATCATTTTAGGAAACCATTTCTTGCCACTGGAAGAGCTTTGATAGATGTGCAGAAAGGAGAATTTATGATGAGAGTTAGCGATCAAGAAGTTACATTTAATATTGCAAAGTTAATGAGATACCCAACAAAAGGAAGAGATAATGAATGCTACAGAATGGATATTAACAACTATTTAAGCAATGAATATTTCACGAATACATTTGAAAAGAGAACTGTAGAAGAATATTTAGAGTATGAGGATGAGCATATAATTCAAGATAAATCTATGGAAGTGAGTAATGAAGAATTGGATTATGTTCAAGAACAATTTGAATTGTTAGATCCTATGGATAATAGCAAAAATTTGATTTCTTCGAATTTGATTTCTTAATAGCAAAAATTTGATTTCTTCGATTATAAAACCTCCTGGACTAGAAATGAAAACACTTCCTACACATTTAAAATATGTCTTTTTAGGAGATTTATTCACAGTACCTATTATTGTATCCTCAAAATTAACTGAAGCCCAAGAACAAAATTTGTTGGAAATTTTAAGAGGATATAAAAAAGACTTTGGATGGACATTAGCTGATATTAAGGGAACCAGTCCTTTGATTTGTATGCGCAAAGTTTTATTGGAAGAACATCATGAACCAAAAGCTGATCCACAGTACCTATTATTGTATCCTCAAAATTAACTGAAGCCCAAGAACAAAATTTGTTGGAAATTTTAAGAGGATATAAAAAAGACTTTGGATGGACATTAGCTGATATTAAGGGAACCAGTCCTTTGATTTGTATGCGCAAAGTTTTATTGGAAGAACATCATGAACCAAAAGCTGATCCTCAAAGGAGATTAAACCCGATGATGAAAGAAGCTGTAAAGAAAGAGATTTTAAAATGGTTAGATGGTGGAATAATATATCTTATTTTCAACAGTACTTGGGTGAGTCCAATTCACTGCATTCCTCAGAAAGGGGGTGTGACAGTTGTGACAAATAAGAATAATGAATTAATACCAACAAGACAGGTCACTAGAAGGCGAATCAGCATTGATTATAAAAAATTAATTTCTGCCACCAGGAAATATCTCTTTCCTTTACCCTTTTTGGACCAAATGTTGGATAGCCTAGCTGGCACAAATATTTTTGCTTTTTATATGGATATACTGACTATCATCAAAAACTCATTTCTCCATAGGTTCAAGAGAAGACAATGTTTATTAGTCCTTATGGTACTTTTCCTTTTCGATGAATGCCTTTTGGTTTATGTAATGCACCTGTGACATTTTAAAGATTTAAGATGTCAGTTTTCAGTGATTTAATTGAAAAATCGATAGAAGTCTTAATAGATGATTTTTCTATGTTTGGAACTTCATTTGAAATATGTCTAAATCATTTGGTGAAAGTTCTAGAATGATGTGAAAAGAAGAATTTAACATTATACTGGGAAAACTGTCAATTCATGGTTGCAGAAGGAATTGTACTTGGGCATAAAATTTTAGAAAATGGCATGGAAGTAGATCTGACATAAATTCAAGTTATAGCTAACCTACCTCCACCTACTACTATAAGAGGAGTTAGAAGTTTTTTAGGACATGCTGGTTTTTACAGGCGGTATATTAAGGATTTTTCAAAAATTACAAAGCATTTATGACAACTTTTAGAAAAAGATACAAAATTTAATTTTAATTAAGAGTGCATTAATTCCTTTGAAACATTGAAGGAAAAATTGAACACTGCTCCTATAATTGTTTCACCTGATTAGGAGAAACTATTTGAACTAATGTGTGATGTAAGTGATTATGCAATTGGAATTATTTTAAGGTAGAGATATGAAATTTTTTTTAAAGTTATATACTATGCTAGTAAAACTCTAAATGATGATCAAATTAATTATTCCACTATTGAAAGAGTGGTGTTATTAGCTATTGTTCTAGCTTTTGATAAGTTTAGGTCATATCTAATTGGATCTAAATTTGTTGCGCATACAGACCACTCTGCTGTGAAATATTTGATGCAAAGAAGGATGTGAAACCAAGATTAATTAGATGGGTACTTCTGATGCAAGAATTCAATTTTATGATAGTAGATAGGAAAGGATCTCATAATCAAATAGCATATCTTTTATCAAGGCTGAAACAGGAAGAAACAGTTGATCTTGAATGAGAAATTAATGAAACTTTTCATGATGAACAACTTTATGCTATTAAAGCATGGGAAATATTGTGGTATACTGATATTGTGAACTACATTATTAGTGGTATTTTACCATATGGATTGACGAAGCAACAAGAGAAGAAATTTATTCACGATGCAAAATTTTACTTTTGGGATGACCCATATTTGTATAAACAAAGCAAAGATTTTGTTATGCGGATATGTGTGCCTTAAAAGGAAATTGAAGAAATTATCCAAAAATGTCATGATTCTGAATTTGGGGGTCATTTTGGGATGATAGAACTGTTTATAAAATTTTGCAGTCTGGATTTTATTGGCCTACTCTATTTAGAGATGTTAATATAAATATATATATATATATATAAACATTTGATCGATGTCAGCGAGTAGGCAATATCTCAAAACAAATGAAATGTCCAAAATTGTACTTTAGAAGTTGAAATATTTGATGTTTGGGGATTAGATTTTATGGGACCATTTATACCTTCATTTGGAAATATATATATTAATTACAGTAGACTATGTATTAAAGTGGATTGAAGCAATCACTTTACCTCGATGTGATGCTCAGTGTTTCAAAATTTTTAATCAAAAATATTTTTACAACATTTGGGGAATGCCGAGAATAATCACTCTGAATTCATGGAGAAGAACTAACAGAACATGGATTTATATCTATTGAAACAAGTTTACACAACACAGAATTTAATTAAACAACTTATCTTACTCTCCTCCACAAGCAAATCCCTTTAAGTTCCTTTGAAACACTTCCTTCTACTTACAATGATATGCACTCCTCTATAAGGATTGCAATGAAGAAGAAATCTCTCACTTTCCCTCTCTTCTTACAACTCTTAAAGATGAATCTCTTTAAATATCTCAAAAGAATGTATGGAAGTTTTTCTCTCTTTTCTTTTCTTCTTTTCTCCTCATTCACTCCCTTTTTCTGCCAAAAATTGTGGTTAAATAATGTGTGGCCGAAAATTCAAGAGTTCCCTTAAGCACCCTTTTAAAAATTGTCCAAATTCAATGCATTTTGAGAAATAACCGTCTCGGCGCCATTTTGGCACCGGCTGGTGCCATTCGATGCTGGTCAAGCTCCATTCAGGTGTACTAGCGTCATTCGGCGCCAGAGCATTTATTTGCCTTTTCTTGCTCCAAATTTCATCCTTTTTTGCTCCTTTTTAATCCAAATCCCCAAATTGAGTATACCGGTATAAAAAATAGGAAAGTATAAAAAATATGAAAATACAATTCTTTAAAGTACAATTTTACCAAAAATGACCAAATATAAGCATAAAAAATATATGAAAAATTGAACATTTTTTTGCCATATCAGTGCGTTGTAAGCTCTCCCGTAAATTCAAAAGGAGGTATTATGATGTTTGTTGTTTTTTGAAAGTGTTTAAGTTTGAAAAGATTTATCTTAATTTTTAAAATTGTTTGTTTTAACTTTGAAAAGTGTTTCAAACAAGCATGAATTATACATTAAAGCGGTAGTAAATTGCAGAAATAAAATGATAATAAAGAAACTGTAAATAAGTACTTGTCATGTTCTCACTGCTCCCACTGAAATATTAGCATTCATAATCATTTATATATTGTAATGTAAAATTAAGAGCAAATACTAAGTATCAAAGAAGCCATAATGATTTAAATTCAAAAGAGACCACAATTCATAATTTGGCGGGTCTCTCAAGCTTTTAAAGGATGATATTCTTGAACAAAGTGTAATATGTTCAATCGTCCTTCAAAACATCCAAAAGATTATAAAAGTGTTCATGGCATAACCCTAAACAACTTTTAGGAATCCTTTGAACTGTCTTGAGTTTACTTGAACTCATTACGTTGTTGAATAGATCTCTCTGGGGTTCATTTAGATTTAAGTTATGCTCAGTTGTATATCTTAATAAACCCATGAGAAAGGGGACAAGCAAACTTGAGCTTGTAGTGTTTTAAGGGTATTAATTATAGTTCATCTTCCAACTAATCCTCAAGTGTCTTTAGATTAAATTTAGCTCACTACAAAGCTCAAAAGACACAGGGGGTAAATATGTAATTTTAGAAAAAGGTTGAATTAAGAAGATTTAATTTTAAAAAATTGACCTATGACTCCACCATTGGTTTGAGATTCTAGATTAGCGGATTATGGACTCCCTAAGTTATATTCCAAACATTTAAGTCATTCAAATAGTTTCTTCTTCCAATGTTCAACAATTTGAATAATTACATTTATACCCTTCTTTTCTAAAAGTGGAGGTTAATTAGTTTTTACCTCTTACCTTCATGTTTCAATCACCTTAGAACATTGTATATGATCAAGTCTTACCCTTTAAACCCTTAGCTCAATATAAATTTTATTTAAGGGGGGTGAAAAGGTGAAAATTACAATTTTGCCCCTTATGTTCTTATCTTCATAAATCTTTTAAATTAATTCACATGGGCTTGAAAACTTGCTCACCTACCTCTCATGGATCTTTACATTAATTTATATAATTATTTTTCTCCAAAAATAGGAATTTCCAGGGTTAATTCATTTAATCAATCAAGGTAAAGTTTCTATCCTTAGGAAAATTATTGGAGGTTCACCTAGGTCAGAGGAACAATTGGACCAAATTTTATGAATTTTCTGAATTATATTTTAATTTTAATAATTATTTGTTTTTTTTATGATTAATTAAGTAGAAAATTCATTTTATTTTGAAAAATCAATTTTATATTTTTCATTGATTTCTCTGACTTCAAGGAACTTAGAGAAATTTTTTTCATATTTTTCTAATATTTATTTTTTTATAATTATTTTAGTGAAAATTTTGGAAAAATACATTTTAGGCATTTAAAAATACATAACTTTATTTCAAAAATAATGAAAAATATTCTAATTTGTCCCAAGTGGTCAAGAAATAATTAGGGACATTTTGGAGCATTTTTGTATTTTTAGGATTTTTTGAATTTTTTAAATATTTTTAAATTGGAAAATAGCCCAAAAATGAGCTATTTACTTTAATGTAAATTTTATTTTTCTTGCATGCCCCTGGTCACAAGGAACACTCCAAACCACTTTTTAAAAATAATTTGGAGTTATAGTTTAATTATTATAATTATTTTAGTGTCAAAATCTCGTTTTCCTTAGAAAACTATTTTAATGGTTAAATCAATTTAAAATGATTTCAAATTTTTGCAGAGGCTTAATATGTTCAATATCTTCAATGAGGATCATATTTTATAATTTTTAGATTATATTTTATTTATTCGATTTTTCTTGGGTTTTAATGTCTTAAATTAAGAAGTTATGATTTGAAGACATTCAATCTTAGGTTTTATTTTTATTATGTCCCTTTGACCACAATGAACCTACTCAAAACAAACCACATAATTTTTTTTATGTTTATTTAAGTTTATATAATTATTTTAAGCAATAGAGGTGACTTAACATTGGAAATTTGGGTTTACCATGTTAGGGGTGCTCGCTGACTATGGAAAAATCAGGGGACACTACAAATTACAAAGAGAACAAACCCTCAAAATTTCACACTATGGTGATTAATATTTAAATATCTATCATTTAAATATTTTTTAGAGTATTTAATTAATTTTAGAAAAATATAAATTAAATAACTTTTATTTTTAGTCCAATGGATTCTCCTCTATTCACTAAGCACAATGGTATTTTTATTTTTTTTTTATAATTTTTTTACACCAAGTTATGAATTTTCAATATTTTCTAAATTAAATAAATCATTAATGGGCTAATTTTCTGCTTATCCTGCGACGCTGGTTCAATCCTCGGTAGCTCCAAAAGCCCATGCGGCGTGCTCCTATTCGACGCCGCCTTTCGCGTCTGAGTTGACTCACCCCACACTTTTTGTTTTATCTCCTCGTCCGACTCCTTCTCCATCGTTTGATGGATACACGTGCAAATGAATGTCATTCGTTCATCGTCCCCAAATGATCCAACTGGAGAACCACTCATTTTTTAAACATAATATCTTGCTCGATACTCAAACAAATCACTTGTGGTTTGTTCTTATAGCTTCATCTAATCGAGAAGAACTCATCCAAATGGTTAAATGCATATGAAGAACAAGTGCACTTCATAATTTATGAAACCGAACACAATTTTAGGGTTCGTGAATTATACATTTGCCCAAGAGGTGAGGCCTCAATTGGGTTGGTTATGGACGTTCCTTGTGACCTCACAAAGCTCCTTCAAGCACCAGTTTGAGCTGATGTTGAGTCCACGCAAGAGTTAGATTAGGAGGTGATTTGGGTTTGGCCTAACAATAGGCTAGAGTACTCAATATAATGGGGCTTCGATGGGGAACTTTCTTGTTTGGTCCAGGAAAGCTTTTGGGATGATCAATTGGGAGTTTTATGGAGTTTGGTGGAGTGACAAAAAGGCTCTGTATTTCAAGATTGAAATTAAGGTTTTACAAAGAGGGAGATGGCTGGAATTCGATTGGGATGAGCTTAGGAGGGACTGGGGAAGCTGTCAGAGCAATTTGGAGGGATCTCCCTAGGCAATTGACAGCACTCTCTCTTTGGTCGTGTGAGGGGTGGTTTAAATATAGGATGAATTAGGGTTTAATTATCCAAGTCAGAGGGTGGAGAAGGTTGCTTAGGTGGAGGGTTGAGTAGCACAATTAACCAATGGGAGTGATCTACATTAGATGGGTGAAATTTAAGCTTGGTCCACGGGGAAGGCTTCTCGATTTTGGGTTTTTTGGCGACTAGGTCGGTCGACCAGGCTAGGCGAGGTGGCTAGCTGGTGCAGGGAAGGTCAAGGAAGTTTTAATTGCGATTAGTTTGGAGGTTTAATGGATAATGGCATGGGATAGAAAGCTTAGCCAAAAATGGGGGCAATTTTCCTTTATTTAGGTAACCCTTGGTCTATGGCTAAAATTTTGGTTCTTAGATTATTTTATTAGCATCCTAGGAGGCTAACCAATGCAGAAGAAGATTAAGTTTGGTTAATTTCAATGGTTTGGGTTAATTTCAATCTTAGGGTTAAAAATTGAACTTGGGTTAATCTTGGCCTTAGCTTAAAAATTGTTTAAAGGGTCATGAAGACTTTAGGAAGTGAAATTGGGGGAATTGAATTGATTGGAAGGCTTGATTTAATGGAATTTTGACCTAGGGTCAATTTTGGGAAATTTGGTTTGAGCTCAGATTTATTTTAGGCTAAGGTTTGGATCTAGAACAATTGAGGGTTCAAATTGATCTAGGATAATTTTATGAATATTTTAGAATTCAAAATTGGAAGAGCTGGATTGGTTAAAAAGTACAATTTGATGAAATTTGAAGATATGGTCAAATTAGGGATTTTGGCCCAAAATTGAAAAGTTTAAAATTTGGTCTAATTAGACTTAAAATTTTGTGTAAATTGGGATTGGATAATTAATTAATGATTTAGATTTGAAATTGGGTGAAATTTAAATGAATTTGGTGGAAATTGGGATGAATTTGGTGAATTTGGGCTTTCACGGGTAAAATTGAGTTTTTTGTCAAAATAGGTCAACTTTGTCAAATTGGGCCCATTAAGTGGTTGGAATTGGTTTAGTGGAGGTTTGGAAAGATTTATGAGATTTTTAGAACTTGTTGGACATGAGGGGTATTCTAGTAATTTTGGCAAATCTTAGGCAATTTTTAGAGTTTTGAGAGTTTAGGGGTGTTTTGATCATTTTGGGTAGTTTGAAATGGTTTGAGAAGATTTTTTGAGAGAAATTGATAGTTTGGTCAATTTTAAGAAAATTAGGGTTTTAATGGCAATTCGGTAATTTTGTGAAAGTTTGGGGCTAAAATGCCAATATTGGGTGTTTAGATGTGAATCAAATTTATTGAAGATGCCAATCACAAGGTGACCATATTTAAGCCATGAGACCACGAGGAAGCTCATTTTTTGGACCCTTCATGTGTGGGTCGTGGCCACCCTAGCGAAAGAGCTAAGAGCTTGGAGACCACCCACATGAGTTTCCAAAAGAGCAAAGGGGAAATAGGTTCAATGGGTGTAGTTTCAAGGTTTAGGACAAGTGGGAAAATGTGGTGTGCTTAAGAGTGTGAAAAACCAAACCCTAGCCACCCAGGGTTGCCCTAAGTTTAACAATCCTATGGGGACTCATCCTTGAATCCTCACATGTTTGTCTCAACCTTCCAAGTGTTGGAGGTTCATGATCATTCATGTGGGTTCCAAAGAGAATAAGGAAGTGGTTTGAATTTCTTAATAGGTGGGTTCCATCTCTAGTAATCTAGGATAGTCAAAAGGAAAGTTCTATGGCTAGATCCCAAGCACTAAGAGGAAGGAAAGACCTCATCAAAATTGAGGTCAACATCATTAATGTCAACCTTTTGATGAAGCATTTTCTTTAATTGAAGAAATGACTAATAATAATTTTTAATGACATTCTGAAAGAGTAAATCCTAAAGGAATATCCATAGTTCATGATTTTGATGTTATTTCTATGTTAGCATCTCAAGTAGCTACAATATATATAAAGATAGATCAATTTGGAATGAGATTATCTCAAAAACCTCCAGTGATTGAAGAAAATTCATTAGGACAAATGGTTGATTCTATCATTCCTACATTCGAGACTTTAAATGTAATTAACAATAAACCTAAGAACCCTTATTCTAACTACTACAAACCAGGTTGGAAAACCACCCTAACTTTAACTTGAATAATAATTCTGGTGGTGCTAACCAGCAATGAGGGAACATTCAAGAAAACACATTGGGAAACTAGAACAACCAGGGTAGTACTAACTGTAGAGAAACTTATTCTCCAGGATTTAATAGTAACTAATCCGACCTGTAATTATGCAGTAATTTAGCTTCCAAAAGATGGCAAAAAACTTGACCTGAATTTATATTTTGCGGCTAGTGTGCAAAATCGAAATTTAATAAAATTTAGAAAATAGTTTACACACTAGGGGTACTACACAAGTAGACATATCGCTTCAAGTAATATAGGATTTTCTTTTAAAACCCAGAGTATCGATCCCACAGAGAAGCGAGGTAAGAAATCCCTTAAGCTAATTCTAGTCTACTACTATTAGGCCTTAATTTGGAATGTCGATTCAAGTGGTTTTTCTAAAAACCACTACTAAATGAAACTCTTATTTCTAAATATAACTTATCTTGATTAATTGGTTAAGAAAATTTTGAGATGTTAAATACTACCCTTCTCATGTGATGATCTAAATAATGTATAGGAATGAAATGCTTAAAATATAATGTTTTAGTGACAAATAGGAGCATACTTATTCTTTACTTATTTCAATTGTGTAAAGAACATGGGCTAATCTAAAGTTGGTGTCGGCATGTATAATAGTGTTGGGTAGGCTCTAGTCTCTCACTCCTAGATTACCCACTATGCCCTCTCTATATGACCTACCAGTGACCCTAAGTTCCAATCTTTAGACAAAATTGATAAAAGAATCTAGCATGTCACCCTTAAAACATCAATTCTATGCCCATCAAATCTTATCTCTTATTTTATTTGCACTCCCCTTGGACAGTCGTCACTTCTCTTTCCAAAGTGAAATGTGGTACCAACAAGTTTGATAAATCTTAGCCCTCTCGGGTCTATAGGTTTCTCAACAAATTTTAACAATACAAGTGATCAGTTTGCAAAGTAAATTAAGAGCCGGTGAAAATACCAGCACATTTGTGAAATAAGATAATTTCTAAGCAAATCTAAATTCCTAAACAAGTATCCAATTTATTGCAAAAGATAAGTAAAATGAAGATATTGGCATAAGTAGTAAAAGAATTGATAGAATTATGTAATAAACAGTGCCAACAAAGAACATATGTCTACCTACCCTCTTTCGAGCATATAGGTATGCTTATTATTCTATTAGTTTTATGCAACTATCCGTCACCTTGAACCTTCTAATAGAAACAGATCATGAATTATATTTCCTTAAAAGTTGTATTGTCGCCCATACTATTTCGTAATAACCAACCGGACAATATGACTGCACTCTAATTGCGAGATCACCACTCTCCCGAGTCTTTGTTTCACTTACAATAGATTTTAACATAACCTATTGCCACTTAAGCTAAGTCAATGAAGCAAAGGAGATATTACTCATCACATTAAAGTAAAAACAATTCTATCATAAAATAAAGTTTTCTACACATGTCATTACTTCATATTAAAAGAAAAGAGTAAAGAAAACTACTTATAAAGCATAGATAATTAAGAATAAAAAACTTCTTTTAAATAAAAAAAATCCACCATAAAGTGTTCACAACAATTACAAGATAATGAAGAACACAGTACTTAATTTTTTCCCTTTGAAAGAAAGACTAAAAATCTCTCCAACAAAGTCATCTGTCAATCATGTGCTGCTCATACATCCTTAATCATATCTCTAAAAATCCCTCACCAATCTCTCTAGAAAATAAAAAAATCTACATCTACATAAACTCACACTAAAATCTCTTTAAAATCCTTCTAAAACTCCTCCTAAAACTCTCCTAATTACGCCTCATGAGAGGCACTAGCCCCTCTATTTAAGGAGACACAAAATCCCCCTCCTTTCTCTAAGAGACACATCTCTTCATTCAAAAGACACACCCTTTCATTACAAGAGACCCATATCTTTATCCAAGAGTCTTTCTAAGTGTCTAGATTCATTTAACCACTCCATGGTGCATGGAAACCATCTAGAAGCTTCTAGAACATCCCAACACCACCAAAAACTGCCCCAAACTGCCTCTACATGGTTTCTGACACCTAGGCACCCCTAGGCACCATTGTCGCCATCTAGGCCTCATTTTCTCATCGTCATTGGCACCTAGGCGCCAGTTTTGGGCTCCTACGCTCCACCCTACAGGCAACTCTACCATTTTGCACCGTTTTGCTCCTTTTCAGGTCTTTTTCACCCTGTTTCAGCTCCGTTGCACTCCAAATTGATTTACGTACAAGATAGACATGAAAATAACCTTTTTTTTAAGTTTAATTTTGTTCAAAAATATGTGGTAATGTAAAGGAGATTAAGCATAGAAAGACATTAAAAAGTGTCATGTTAGAATTTTCTTCCTTGCTCGATTTGACTTCAAATGACACCGTTTTTTGCTCCATTTTTTCTAAAAGTCCATTTCTTGTACTTGATGGCAAAAACATGCAAAACAACTTCCTTTAAAGTGTAATATCATTAAAAATGTACACTAAAAACAAGTAATTTTCAGGTGGATTAGTAACCAACAATTTAAGGAAAAGAAGATGTCTATAGAAGAAGTGGTGTTACATAAGGGTAATCAATTACAAAGTCAAGGAGCTATAATTAGAAATATTGAGAATCAATATGGATAAATTCCCAACACCCTTAGCTTTAGGCCCCAACAAATTCTTCCCAGTAATACTGAAATTAATCATAAAGACCAGAAGAAAGAGCAAGTTAAGCTGTTCAACTAAGCAGTGGAAGAGAATTGGAGATGAGAGTTCAAAAGAGATTAAAGTTGAGAGAAGAGAAATTGAAAATTCTGATAAAGATATTCCTCAAGACTTAGAAAAACCTATTTCTCCAATGAAGATTAATTTAGAACAATCACCACCTCCATTTTCTCAGAGATTTCGACAACAAAAGTTGGATAAACAATTTTCAAAATTTCTGGAAATATTCAAGAAGTTATCTATTAATATACCACTTACTAAAGCCTTGGAATAGATGCAGAGCTATGTATAGTTTATAAAGGATATTTTTAACAAGAAAATAAAGTTTATAGACAATAAGATTGTTTCCCTTAATGAAGAGTGTAGCACGATAATTCAAAAAAAAACTTTCTTAAAAACTTAAAGATCTTGGTAGCTTTACTATTCCATATGCAATAGGAGATAGATTTTACGGGAAAGATATATGTAATTTTGGATCTAGTATTAACCTTATGCCTCTCTCTATTTTCCAAAGGTTAGGCTAAGAAAAATTTCTTCCATGTCTGTAACTCTTCAGTTAGCTGATCAATCAATCACTTACCCAAAGGGAATTATACAAGTTGTGTTAGTAAAAGTGGATAAATTTATCTTTTTTATAGATTTCATTGTGTTAAATATGGAGGAAGATAAAGAAAATCCAATCATTTTAGGAAAACTTTTTCTTCCTACTGGAATAGCTATGATAGATGTGCAAAAGGTGAGTTAACCTTGAGAGTCAATGATCAGGAAGTTAGATTTAATATATCAAAACTGATGAAATATCCAGCAAAAAGGTGAGGAATATCTATGATAGATGATGAATGTTTCATAATGGAACTTATCAATCATCTAAGTAAAATTCATTTCAAGGAATATTATGAAGATAAAATGGAACAACAAGAACTAGAGTACGAAGAAGATACTAATCTGAAATATAAAGTAATTGAAAAGATTAATGAGAATACAAATTATCTTCAGGAAAATTTTGATCTATTGGACACTAGTGAAAACAGTAAATCTTTCAGTCCTTCAATTGAAAAACCTCCTGAACTAAAGATGGAGGTTCTATCTATGCATTTAAGGCATGCTTTTCTATGAAACTCATCCACTTTAACTGTTATAATATCCTCAGACCTAACTTAAGATCAAGAACAAAAATTAATGATTTTTAAAAATTATAAGAAAACATTTGGATTGACATAGAAAATAATCATAAGCCGAGGACTGATCCTCAAAGGAGCTGAACCCAATAATGAAGGAAGATGTAAAGAAAGAAATTATAAAGTGGTTAAATGCTGAAATTATTTATCCTATCTCAAAAAGTGCTTGAGTTAGTCAAATCCATTGTGTTCCTAAGAAAGGGAGAGTGATTGTATCTATTAATAAAAAGAATGAATTAATTGCAACTCGACAAGTCACTGGGTGGCAAATCTACATTGATCATAGAAAATTAAATCTCACCAAAAGGAAAGATCACTTTCCTTTACCTTTTATGGATCACATGTTAAACAAGTTAGTGGGGCACAAATATTTTTGCTTTTTGGATGGATATATGATGCACCTCTAATGTGTGTTGTTTTTCTACGTATTTTATGTCAATTTAAATCCCCAGTAGCAGTTCCAAAAACTTGACCTGTACCAAAATTATGTAGTAATTTAGCTTTAAAAAATATGGCAAAAAACATGATCTAATTTATATTAAGTAGTTAATGTGCAAAATCAAAATGTTTATAAAATATATAAAATAGTTCATACACTAGTGGTTCTACGCAAGTGCACGTATCACTTGAAGTAATATATGGCTTTCTTTAAAAACCCCAGTATCGATCTCACAGAGAAGCGCAGTAGGAAATCCCTTAGGCTAATTGTAGTCTAATACTATCAAGTTTTAGTTTGGAAGATGGAAATTCTTATGATAATAACATAAATCACAATATTCAAACTATAAAAATTAAAGTAAGAAAGACAATTTAAAATGGGTTTAATGAATGCTAACAGAAATGTAACTAAGAGAACTAAGTTTACTAAACTAATTTCTAAACTTCAAAATTAAATTTACTAAGACTAAACAAAGTTTTGTGATGAAGAGTTCAAATTTAATAAAACATCATTCCCCTTTACAATGAATATATGGTTTGTGAAGAAAATTTATATATATATATATATACTAAGGGCAAGCGGATCTCACGAGCTAAAGCCAACTAAGAAGCCGAAAGGAGAATTTTGATTATATATAACTGAGTTATAAAACTTTGAAATGGAAAAACCTGAGGTACTTTTACTTTAAATGCTTGTTTCCTTTCTCCTATTTTTATGAACGATTGGGTCCAGTCTTCTGCATCATCTGATTACAAAGCTGCACTTACTGCAACTAACTCCCTTGAACCACCTGCTTTAGGTTTTGTTAATCCAGCTGAAGCACGTCAAAATACAAGTTCTGCACTGAGTGCTTTAGTTAAACAAAAGAACACCTTGATTCAACTGGTTTTGAAAGTTTCTGATAGGCTCCTTAGTCTTGAAGATCAAGTTAAAATCTTGCAAAACGATCGTAATAGTAACCAAACAGTTGATTCATCCATTGAAACCTTGCAAAAACAAATTGAAGGCCTTTCTCTTTCAGAAATCCCTAGGGCTCCTAGGATATCGAAGCCAAAGGCAAACTCTTTGTCTACAGATATCCCAAATCCATTTTTATTTCTGAAAAATCTAAAAAGAGTCAGTAGGTATGGCCTCCTCATCCACAACTCAAACTGTTACGTTTCCACCAGTCCTAAATAACAATTTTAGCTCATCCAACACCATATCAAATCTGGATGATCAAGTACGTGATTATCGTATGTGATCCCGTGTTGCTTATTAAATATAAAGGAGACTACCCAAAAGGCGGTCTCATCTAAAAACACTTAAGAGCCGAATAAATCCAGAACAGCAATTATAAATCTCGCAGCATAAACGAGCCAACCTGGTCCCTGCAGAGACCTTGTATCAAGACGGTTTAGCGGCATCCCAACATAGAGTACACCAACACTACTCTGAAGAAAGAGTG
>NW_018247364.1:409376-416917 GCF_001263595.1 Phalaenopsis equestris
TCGATAATACTCAAGTCAACCTCATTTTCATTCAGCAACAGTCATACCAAAGGCTGATTCATGAAGGAATTCAGCATATCCATCTAGGACTTATTATGGTCAGATTTCATTCTCTACACAGGAGAGATGCAGGTACAACAGCGCTGCTAGTCCTAAGGGATACACGATGGAGATCTGATGTATCAATCATCGGGGCCATGGAAGTCGGCCTCTCATGTGGCACCCAACTTGTGTACATTGTGCCTAATATCATGATGTCCATTCATGATTTCTACAATGATGTAGAGCTTGTGATACTCATGCATGGGTATCAGCACTGGCAAGCAGGAGAATCTAACCTCTTGTTCACAAGAGCCTTAGTAGGAAGGCTTACAAACACAAGCTATGCAGGATTCCGGTACAATGTCACTGGAATAGCTGATTACTTAGCATCCAATGGAGTGCTAGCTTTACCAGGAACAAAGCATACATTTGATCAGCTTAAAGGCCTCGACTGGCACCTAAGGCCCGCGGAAAATCAAGGAATTCAAATTCCCAGATCCCTCTCGATGCGGTAAAGGATAGATGGTACTATACGTCTATCATTTTCTGAATATTCACACATTGCTCCACCAATTCCTTCGGAAGATCTCGACCAAGAGCAAACCATGTTCATGATCCACTTCGACGGACCAATTTTTGATGAATCCCTTTCTGAAGAAGATGAAGATGAGGACGAACCGTTCTCACTATTCTTATATTTTAATAAATACAACAATGACACTGAGTCATTGGAGAAAGTTGGTGGGGATGACAACCAGGGTAATAAAGAATCTGATAATAATAGCTCCGTTGATGATGACAATGAAGAAAATGAAGCTAATGTAACAATTGATCCTAAACACCCTATCTTGAGAGGATATACTCTGTTTGAAGATTATCCTACTCCATCCCTTGCAATGTTCGAGCAAGAAAAGTATTGTGAAATGCTTGACTACCCTCCACCCAAACTAAAGCCAATTACCAAAACTCCACCTACCCAAAATTATTCCCCCTCTGACCCAGAAACTCCACAAAAACTACCAGAACCAAAAATAGCCTACCCCAATATCAAAAGTCAACTTGTTGACCTTAAATACCCCAGGTTAAGAAAAATGGCTGATAAGGCTGATAAAGCCTACGCATCTATCTCATCCTCCCCATACCTCCCGCCAAATGAACCAGTAATGGGTCCAGTTATGTACCCACCGGCCACTTTGGGAAATGAACCCTCAATTTCATCCTCATACAAGAACCACAGAGCCAAGGCCTCTGATTTCAAAAGAACTTATCAGCAAAATATGTGGAACCTCCCATCAGCTAGAATCACACAATGAGTCCTATTGGTGCTACCAGACGATTTCTCTTTATACGATGATGTTATATCCAGGTGGGAATCAATTACATTAAACTTGGTCAATGAAAACAATTTGCTGACAATAAGGCCAAGGTCCTGTATATCAAAAATCTTCTTGGGGAGACTGAGAAGAAGATATGGATTCAGTGGAGAATGGCATATGAGCAGGAATACGAAGCGCTTATTGAAATGGCAGATGACCCACAAAATATTTTATCCCAAATACACCGAGTCATCCTCCTGGAAGATCCCTACCAAGGATCAACCGATGAGCATAATCGAGCATACCTTGATCTTGAAAGACTAGTGTGCCTTGAGATTAAAAATATGTTTAAGTATATGAATGATTACAAGACTCTCGCTGCAAAATCAGGGCGTATGTACATTGATAGTGAACTATCAGAGAAGTTCTTCAAGAAGATGCCCCTTGTCATTGGAGATGAAATCAAAAAACCCTTCAAGGAAAAGCACCCCAGAAATGCAATCGGGGTTATGCCCAGGATACGATTTACATATCTATACGTATCTGATTTGTGCAAAAGAGCAGCTATCCAAAAGGGGATCAAAGACCTATCAATTTGCAAGAAAATACCAATCCCATGGTACTACAACAATCATAAACAATACGGTCTAAGGAAGGCTAAGAGTTATAAAGTCAAGCCACATGACTCTCACGTCCGTGTGGTAAAGAATAAGAATAAGGCAAAGTCCACAAAGTGTAGATGCTACATCTGCTGGGAAGAAGGACATTTTGCCAGAGAATGCAAATGCAAGACTGACAATATGGCTCGCGCGGCCATAGTAAACAATCTGGAGTTACCAGAAGATTATGACGTGTTGTCCGTAGGATTTGACGAAGATCCTTCAGATGCAATATGCTTTATATCAGAAGGCGAAGGAGGCTTCAATACCGTATTGCATATATGGTCAGCATTGGCAAACAGTCCAGTTAAAGAAACTGGATATATGTTGAAGAAAGAAGACCTCAGATGAAGGTATAAAGTAAAAATCCCTAAAGAATAAGAAAATGTGGCCATCAGTGCGAATCTAATAAACCCATTGTTGGACACCATTTCAGATGCACATATTGTTCTATCATAACAAACATAAGTACGTGAATTCATTGCGTCTTATGCAAGATGACGGCATGTCCACTATGTGTGAAATTCTATCTAGCCATAGAAATCAAGAAGGAATTGACTCTACTACAATTCTAATCAAAGGATTCCTTGATACAAGAATTGATTAAGTATGTGGATCATCTTGTTGAAGAAAATAGAAGATTAAAGGAGAAGATCCAAGATGATATGAAGGTTTGCCTCAGCAATGACCTCCAGGAATTAACAATATACGACAAAGGGAAAGCCATTATTGAAGAAGAGGAAAAAGTCCTAACCCAGTTCATCATCACTGAGGAAGGCAATGGATCAAAAATGATGTGTGAACTTGTAAAAGTGCAAGCACAAAGGAGTCCAAGAAAAATGTTAAACAGGTTGTACAATGTTACAGTAACGTTTGAAATTACCGGAGTTGAACGTTTCAAGTTAAGCGCAATCATTGACACCAGAGCTACAACATGCTGCGCCAACATTGGTAACATCCCAAAAGCCGCCATTGAGGAATTGAACTATCAGGTGAAGTTTAGTGGAGTTAACTCCACTACTGAGTCGGGAAAGAAGTTAAAAGAAGGAAAGATGTATATAGGGGAGCATAGCTTCAGGATCCCCTTAATATTCTGCATAGAGATAGTTGTCGTAGATGGCATCAAAATGCTAATCGGATGCAACTTCATCAGAAGCTTACATGGAGGCATGAGAGTAGAAGGGAACACGGTAACCTTCTACAAATAAATCACCCATTTTCCAACAACTCTCGAGGTGGAAATTGAGGCAAAGCAAATTCAAGAACTCGATATAGATTATGGGTTCTTCCTGGAGTTACACCCACCAGAGTACGGGTGGACCTTCACAAAAAATGCATTCACATGAAGATTCTAGCCACTATTAAGCAGACTACGGAGTAGCGGATATATCGGTGAAAACCCATTGTAGCACTGGTCAAAAAACAAAGTGGTACTCAAAATCGACATCATCAATATGGATGTCACCATACAAGATAAACCACTAAAGCATGTGACTCCAGCCATGCAATCGCAGTTTGAAGACCATGTTAACGCACTCCTCAACTTGAAGGTCATCCGCCCGAGCACGAGTCGACACAGAACTATGGCAATCATAGTTCATTCAGGGGTCACCATTGACCCAAGAACAAAGAAAGAGATCAGAGGAAAAGAAAGAATGGTTTTCAATTACAGATCCCTAAATGACAATACACATAAGGATCAATACTCACTTACAGGAATCAATACACGAATTAAAAAGATTGGAAATAGTAATGTCTACTCTAAGTTTGATTTAAAGAGCGGATTCCACCAAGTGGCGATGCACCCGGATTCAGTCCAGTGGACAGCTTTTACAGTGCCAACTGGGCTATTGAATGGTTCGTAATGCCATTCGGATTGAAAAATGCCCCTGTAGTATTTCAATGAAAAATGGATAATTGCTTCAAAGGCTGCATGGACTTTCTTGTGGTCTACATCAATGATATAATAATTTTCAGCAGAAATGAGGAGGACCACAAGACACATCTGGAGAAATTCCTCAGGATTGTAGAAAAGGAAGGACTGGTTCTCTCGCCTACCAAAACGAAGATTGCAGTATTAGAAATAGAGTTTCTTGGCGTGGTAATAAAGCAACACAAGATAATGCTGCAGTAGCATATCATCAGAAATATCGTTGGTTTTCCTAACGAAATACTAACGGAAAAACAAGGCTTGAGATCATGGCTTGGGATTTTAAACTATGCACGAGGATATATACCAAATTTGGGAGTTTTACTAGGTCCATTATATCAGAAGACATCTCCCCATGTAGATAAAAGAATGAAGGAACATGACTGGGCATTAGTCCATAAAATCAAAGATCTCGTCCAGAAACTCCAGGACCTGGAAATCCCACCACCACACGCATATATCGTTCTGGAGACTGATGGGTGCATGGAAGGATGGGGTGGCATATGCAAATGGAAAAACTTGAAAAATGATTCAAAACCATCAGAAAAAATTTGTGCCTACGCCAGCGGAAAATTCCCAATTATTAAAAATCTACCATAGATGCAGAAAAATTTTTGCATGTATGGAAACTTTAAATTCCTTAAAAATCCATTACTTGGACAAATCAGAGATCACTCTGAGAACCGATTTTCATGTCATCATCTCCTTTTACCATAAATCAACCCAAAACAAGCCATCAAGGGTTCGATGGCTATCATTCACCGACTTTATCAATGACTTGGGGATCACTGTCCATTTCGAACACATCGACGGGAAAAATAATATTCTCGCCGATTCATTATCCCGGCTAACCTTTATTCTTATTGCAGGTGATATTAGAATCAACCCCATACTTACAACAAAATAATGGATCCCGGAAGACACAATAATGGAAAGGAGTTATATTCAGAAATTGCATCAGGAGCTGATTTCTAGTGGAGGATTAAAACAAATAAGGCTGCATTCGAAGAACGATGGCAAGGGTTTAGAAATGGCTGCCCTTGTAATTCAGGGCAAGTCAAGGACGCCAGCTACATACACTAAGAACTAATTTGGTCATGCTTTGACCACCCCATCAACCTTGACGCCAGAACAAGATTGCAAGTGGCAGCAAGGACAATTGAAAAAGAGCAAGTTGAAAGAGTCATTGAGGAGCTCAACATCCTCTGGATGATATACGAAACAAAATCTTTGTATTGCAAGTGTAATACCACCAAAGATAACGTGTACAAATATCTCGGGCTGTATGTCTACCGTAACGAGTCCGAACTCAATTCACTCATACACCTAATCATGATGCTAATGGATAAAGGGCTCAATAATGTTGTCTAGCGGAAGTAGTGGACCCATCTTGTCATTCAGAGTCTGTATTAATAGTTTAAATAATTGTTTGTATTACTGTTCTGTGGGGACCACCCACTTATTATGTGTCCGGTGGAATCCTTTTCACTACGTGTTCAGATAAGGAGAATCTTTTCCCCCTGAAATATCTAAATTCTGCCCATAGTTTTGCAAAACCAGTGGGCCAGTCCGTGGTTTCAGGATTGCTGGTTTTCGGTCTTAAGCCAGCCTTCCCTTCTATATATATATGTCTGTATTCTGAGTTGCAATCAACGATTTACAATCTTTGGTGCCTACTCTCAAGTTTGGTTTTCTCTGTAAGCAAGTTCTATAAGCAATATTATTATCTATTTTTTTTATCTATTTTTATTCTTCCGTCAAAAGTTGGTATCATATATTGTTTGACACAAATCATTTGAATATATATAGGGCAATCCTATTATTTACCCTTATCCGAGTGCATAAAGAACATTGACTAACTCATAATTTGGTCCCTAATTCAGTGGTTAGGCTAGGAGGATACTGGATGCCACTCTAGATCTCCCACTACTCCTTCACCTGAGGGCTAACAATCTCGCATCAGTTTCCAATCAACTGGACCAAATTGGGGATTTTAATCGTCACAAAACTTGTTTAGTCTTAATAAATTTAATTTTGAAGTTTAGAAATTAGTCTATTAAACTTAGTTCTTTTAGTTACATTTCTGTTAACATTCATTAAACTTATTTTAACTTGTCTTTCTTACTTTAATTTTTATAGTTTGAATTTTGTGATTTATGTTTGTGAAGTTTGAATTTTGTGATTTATGTTATTATCATAAGAATTTTTATCTAGTAGACTAGAATTCGCCTGAGGGATTTCTTATTGCGCTTCTCTGTGGGATTGATTCTGGGTTTTTAAAGAAAGCCCTATATTACTTGAAGTGATACGTACACTTGCATAGAACCACTAGTGTGTGAACTATTTTATATATTTTATAACAATTGGAGTTTAGCCGCTAAATATAAATTGGGTCAAGTTTTTTGGCATATTTTGGAAGCTAAATTACTGCGTAATTTTGGGTCGGGTCAGATGACCTACTTAGATAATAAGTGGAGTAGATACTGGGGATTTAAATTGACATAAAACAGGCAAAGAAACAGCACACATGAGGGGCACATCAAGTTTTTGGCGCCGTTATCGGGGATGCTTCGATAAGAACTTTAGGAAAATTTTTGTTAAACCTGTAAGACTTATATTTGGAATTTATAGTATTATTATATAGTATGTTTAATTATTGTGTGTTTATCTTAAAGAAAATCCAAAATACCAAAACTATATTTTATATCAGTCATATTAGTTAAGTGTTTAGATTTGTATGCGTAGTTCAGGAGCTGTTGATACATTAAATATCTATATTTTTAGACCCATATTTAATACCTATTTTTGGTGATATTATACTTTAACGGAAGGTATTTTAATATTTTCTTGCAGGTTGTTAATTTTTAGGGCTTAAAGCAAAAATGAAGAAAAAAGGATCAAATTTGGAGTCAAAATGACATTTTTGAGGAGCGCCAACGGCACATAACAATCGAAAGCTGGAGGATTTTTACTCAGCTCCGACAGCGCCAGACTAGCACCGAAGGCGCTAAAGGCTGTTCAGACCTTGTTTCTAGAAGGTTTAATATATTTGGATGATTTTTGAAGAGTTTTGGGAGGCACCTCTTGGAGAACCGACCTTGGGCTTTATTTGGATCCGAATTTCATTAGAAAAGAGGCTCCTCTACGTTCATTTTTTGCTCTACAACATTCTACCCTACTACATTTTCCACCATACTACATTTCCATAATTCATCTTTATTCCACCACATATTGGAGTCAATTAGTAATTTTGCTTTCATAGTTTAGAGTTTTTATGGTGAGATTTAGTGTGAAACTATCTGTAAGAGTGTTGGAGAAGGAGAAAAGTGAGAGAGTTCTTTTTCCTGCATTTCTAAGGAAAGGCTACAAAGGATATTCTTTGAGAAAAAGTTCCATATAAGTTTGTTTGTTTATTTAGTGTTGTATGAACTTTCTTTTATATATGAAATTTGTATTTTACCATATCTTTCTCATGAAGTCTGAGTAGTTTCCTCTATCTTTCCCCCTACTCTGAGATCTGGAGAAATGAAGAGATAATATGAATGTGTCATAATTAAAATATAAAATAAATTGTGATTATTTTTCAACTCCGAA
>NW_018247364.1:417113-417991 GCF_001263595.1 Phalaenopsis equestris
GGATTTAGGGACTAAACTTAAGATTAACCAATGATTTTCTATGCACTGTATCAGGGTAGAGAATTAAAATTGCTCCTATTTGGCACAATCCATATTATTAACATTTATCTCATCTTACTTAACCAAAATTTCATTATAGTGGGAAGGATGCTTTTTCACATAAGAAATCTTCAATACATAAACATAATTAGTAGATTAGTGGTTATTATTAAAAATTTGCATTTCAGTTTTGCTAATAGTTAAGTAATTTAGTTTGGTTGACATATCAGCATACAAAATTAGTGACAGTGATTTTGTTTGATTTTCTGTAAATTTCCTGGTAAAATTTATCATTGTTAATTTACACCTTCCATGTGGGATCAATATTTGGGGCTTAAATAAAAATTCTATTATTACTTGATAACGATATTTATACTTGCGTAGAATCCCATTATTAATTACATATAAATATATATATTTTACACAACTTGCTTTTCTTACAAGGTTCAAGTTTTTGGTGATGTAGTGGTGTCAACTTCATAAATCCTTACATATAAAAAATCGGGATCAAGTTTTTGGCGTTATTTGCATGGGGAAGGTAACAGTTAAATTTAATTAAATTAAATAGTTTTGATAAATTAAGAAATCTACAGAATATATATATACTATATAAATATATAAAATAAAAAAATATAAAAATAAAAAAAATCTAAAAAAAAATTTAATTAAGATTATATTTTTAAAGAATTTTACTTAGCTTATTTTATTTATTTATGCGAAAAATTGGATCTGAAGGTTTAGTACCTTACAATTCAGAATTAGAACGTACTATTATAAAAATTTGAAAACAACAAAGGGAAATTAAGAATTTAAAAGATAAAAGAAATGGTGAATAATAT
>NW_018247364.1:418207-419971 GCF_001263595.1 Phalaenopsis equestris
AATTTTTCCTTTTTCATTAAGGGATAAGGCCAAGACTTGGTTAAATTCATTAGCATCCGGATCTATTAGAACTTGGGAAGAACTATTACAAAAATTCTTGGCTAAATATTTTCCACCCTCGAAAACCGCTAAGCTCAGAAATGATATTACATCTGATATTACATCTTAAGGGGAATCGATATATGAAGCCTAGGAGTTTAAAGAGGAATTAATATACGAGGTTTGCGAGCGATAGAAAAAACTTTTTAGGAGGTGTCCACATCATTCTTTACTTGATTGGTTAATAATTCAAATATTTTATAATGAGTTAGTAGAACCTCTTAGATCTATTATTGATACTGCTGTGAGTGGATCATTAATGTCAAAATCTTTTGATGAATCATATTCTTTAATTGAAGAAATGGCTACTAATAATTTTCAATGGCCCTCTGAAAGGGTAAATCCTAAGAGAGTAGCCAGTATTCATGAATCTGATGCAATGTCTATTTTGGCATCTCAAATTGCTGCTATTTCTAAAAAGATTGATCAAATAAGAGTGAACTATTCTCAAATACCTCAAGTATTAAAGGAAAATTCACTAGGACAGATTATTTATACTCAACCATCTTATGAAAACTTAAATGCTATAAATAATCAAAATAACAATCCCTATTCTAACTATTTTAACTCTGGATGGAAAAATCACCCTAATTTTAGTTGGAATAACTATAATAATTTGGTGAATCCATCTGGAAATCTGAACAATCAAGGAAATCCTAATTTTTGACCTTATTATCCTCCAGGATTTAACTACAATCCTAACCCACAAGTTAAGGAAAAGAAGATGGAAGAAGTGATGTTAAATATGGGAAATCAAATACATAATCAAGGGGCTGCTATTAGAAATATTGAAAATCAATTAGGACATATTGCTACTGCACTTAGTAGTCAAATACATAATCAAGGGGCTGCTATTAGAAATATTGAAAATCAATTAGGACATATTGCTACTGCACTTAGTAACAGACCTTCTGAAATTATTCCGAGAACTATGGAAGTTAATCCAAAAGATCAAAATAAAGAGCAAATTAAAGTGATTCAATTACGAAGTGGAAAAGAAATAGAAATAAGGATCCAAAGAGAAACTGAAGTTAATGAAGAGAAGGATGAAATGGAAAATGATCAACAGGAAAATGAACAAACACAGGTTCCTTTTGAAAAAACATCACCTCCGTTTCCTCAAAGACTGAAGCAGAAGAATAAAGATGAACAATTTACCAAAATTTTTAAAAATCCTTAGAAAGTTAACGATAAATATTCCTTATGTTGAATCTTTAGAACAAATGCCAAGTTATGCAAAATTTATGAAGGATGTACTAAATAAGCAAATGAAGTTTACAGATCATGAGACCGATGCACTTAGTGAAGAGTGTAGTGCTATTATTCAGAAAAAATTTCATGAGAAATTAAAAGATCCTGATAGCTTTACTATACCTTGTGCAATTGGTGAAAAGTTCTATGGAAAGGCTTTATGTGATTTAGGAGCGAGTATCAATCTTAAGCCCTTATCGATCTTTAAATGTTTAGATTTGGGAGAAATTTCCCCTACTACTGTAACTCTTCATTTAGCTGACAGATTAATAACTTATCTAAAAGGAGTTATAGAGGATGTACTAGTCAAAGTGGATAAATTTATTTTCCCTGTAGACTTTATAGTATTGGATATGGAGGAAGATAAAGAGATTCCTATTATTTTAGGGAGACCATTTCTTGCAACAGGAAGAG
>NW_018247364.1:420033-421682 GCF_001263595.1 Phalaenopsis equestris
AAAAGCTATGAAATTGCAATAGAAAAAGATAATGAATGTTTCAGGATGGAAGTAGTTGATTATCTAAGTAATGAACAGTTTAAGAAAGAATTCAAAGATAAATTTAAGCAAGGAGAAATTTTTTAGAATGAAGATGAAATTAAAGAAGAAGATTTGAATTATATTCAGGGAAAATTTTAAACGTTAGACTTGATGGAAAACGATAGTAAAAATCTTACTTCTTCAAGTATTAAACCACTTGAACTTGAAAAAAAAATTTACCTACCCATTTAAAGTATGTATTTTTAGGAAAGTCATCTACATTGCTAGTTATTATATCTTCTGATTTAATTGAGATTCAGGAACAAAATTTGATAGAAATGTTAAAAAAGTATAAAAAGGCTTGTGGATGGACTTTAATAAATATTAAAAGAATTAGTCCTTCAATTTGTATGCAGAGAATTTTATTAGATGAACAACATGAACCTAAAGCTGGTCCTCAGAGAAGATTAAACCCAATAATGAAAAAAGTTGTTAAAAAAAGATTTAAAATTGTTAGATGCTGGAATTATATATCCTATTTCAGATAGTGCTTGGGTAAGCCCAATTCACTGTGTACCGAAAAAAGGAGGAGTGACTGTTGAAGAAAATGAGAAAAATGAATTAATACCAATAAGACAAGTAACTGGTTGGCAAATTTACATTGATTATAGAAAATTAAATATGGTCACCATAAACAATCACTTTCCTTTACCCTTTCTAGTCCAAATGTTGGATAGATTAGCTGGGAATAAGTATTATTTCTTTTTAGATGGATATACCGGTTATCACCAAATTCCAGTTGCTCTAGTGGATCAATAGAAAACAACGTTTTGAAAACAATGTTTTCAAGCCCATATGGAACATTTGCTTTTCATAAAATGTCTTTTGGACTATGCAATGCACCTGCAACATTTCAAAGATGCATGCTATCAATTTTTAGTAATTTTATAGAACATGAATGGAAGTGTTTATGGACGATTTTTTTCGTATTTGGAACTTCGTTTAAATTATGCCTTAATAATTTTAAAAAAGTTCTAGAAGTATGTGAAAAACTCAATTTAGTTTTAAATTGGGAAAAATGTCAATTTATGGTTGCAGGAGGTATTGTACTTGGGCATAAAATTTCTGAAAAAGGCATGGAGGTAGATCAAAATCCAAGTTATAGAAAAACTACCATCGCCTACCAATGTTAAAGGGGTGAGAAGTTTTCTAGGACATGCTGGTTTTTACAGGCGCTACATAAAAAAATTTTCAAAAATAACTAAGTCTCTATGCCAACTTTTAGAAAAAGATACAAAATTTGATTTTAATGAAGAATGCATAACAGCATTTAAATTATTAAAGAAAAATTTTGTAACTGCACCTATAATAGTACCACGTGACTAGGAAAAACCATTTGAAATAAGGTGTGATGCTAGTGATTATGCTATTAGGGTTGTATTAGGACAAAGGCACGACAAAGTTTTTAAAGTTATATATTATGCTAGTAAGACTCTAAATGATGCTCAAATTAATTATACCACTACTGAAAGAGAGTTATTAGCTATTTTTTATGCTTTTGATAAATTTAGAACTTATTTAATTTGAATTAAATGTATAGTGCATACAGATCATTCTGCTATTAAATA
>NW_018247364.1:421724-422597 GCF_001263595.1 Phalaenopsis equestris
TATTAATTAGATGGATACTTCTTTCTATTGCAAGAGTTTGATTTTACCATGATTGATAAAAAGAGAAATGATAATCAAAAAACTAATCGTTTGTCTAGAATAAAAATAGAAATATTAACTAATTTAACAAATGAAATTTTAGAGAATTTCCTTGATGAATAATTATATAGTATTGATGAAATGGATGTACCGTGGTATGCTGATATGGTTAATTATATTGTAAGTGATATTCTACCATCTGATATAAAAAATCCACAATTAAAGAAGTTTATATATGATTCAAAAGTCTTTTTTTTGGGATGGCCCATATTTATATAAACAATGTAAAGATCTAATTATTAGAAGATGTATGCCTTATTAAGAAACTCAATAGATAATTGAAATATGCCATTATTCTGAATTTGGAGGACATTTCACGACAAATAGAACTGCATATAAAATTTTACAAGCTGGATTTTATTGGCCTACTATTTTTAAAGATGTTAATGAATCTATTAAAACGTGCAATAGATGTCAACGCGTAATAAATATATCTAGAAGAAATGAAATGCCTCTAAATTATGCATTGGAAGGTAAAATTTTTTATGCATGGGGATTATATTTTATGGGACCATTTATGCCTTCATTTGGAAACTTATATATATTACTTGTTGTTGATTATATGTCCAAATGGATTGAAGCTATTGTTGTACCAAGATGTGATGCTTGGAGTGTTTCTAAATTTTTAATTAAGAATATTTTTACAAGATATGGAATGCCAAGAATAATTATTACTGATGGAGGATCTCATTTCAGGAATAAGAAAATCAAAAAATTAATTAAGAAATATGATATTATGCATAGATTCTCTACTGCTTATCATCCTCAGACTAG
>NW_018247364.1:422854-448199 GCF_001263595.1 Phalaenopsis equestris
ACATGATTGGAAGATTATTAAGAAGAAATTTGAACCTGGTCAAGAAGTTCTATTATATAATACAGGATTGAAATTGTTTCCAGGAAAACTGAAATCCAGATGGTTAGGGTCATTTAAGGTAATTAAAGTCTATCATTATGGAACTGTTATGATTAAAGATCCTAACACTGGAAAGATATTTAAAGTTAATGGGCATCGTTTGAAACATTATTATGAGGGGTACATACCTCAATTTAAAGAGTTTTAATGTTAAGTCAACCGAACTAAACAAATAGTATGTCGGCTGACGTGGTTAAACCAAGTGCTTTTTGAGAGGCAACCCATACTTATATGTCTATGTATTACTTTTTAGTTTGTTAAGTATCTTATAATCTTATATATTAGTAGATATATATATTAGTAGATAATAATCCTACACAATTTCATTTATTATAAATTAAGTTAAATATTAGTATTAGAAGAAAATTTGGAATTTAATTTAACGAAAAATGAAAATCGCAAAAATTTGACCACTAGCGCTGGTAGTGCTGAGAGCTATTGGACGGTTTCTGCGACTTTTGGCAAACTTTGGCAGGATTTTGATCCATAATAACCGCCGAGAGGTGTTCTTAAAGTTCTAAAAACTTCCTAGCATGAATAGAAGCTTTCTATTTTTGGATTCCATGGCTTCCAATTCCAGAAATACTTTAAGGTATGGAGTTTTCAATAGAAGAAAGTTTATTAGTTTCGACGCGCAGTGGTTATATGACAAAGTTATTGTAAAGAAGAGATTGATCAAGGAAAGAGGAGATTTGTTGGATTTGTTAATCATGGGTTGATCAATCCAAGTGCTCCAGTTGATAAGATCATTCTTCAGTGGCGATGGGAAGTTCTGTGTTACACTACCGTTGCAGTTATTTTACCTGTAGTGAAGGAATTCTATGCAAATTTACATGGAATTACCCAATGAGTTAGTCTTTATACGAGGTAAGGTTGTACCATTTACTCCTACAAGGATTAATGAAGTGTATATGATAGAAAATATTCCAATTTGTCATTATACAAATTTCTAAATTTCTTTCCTACATGAGATTTGATCCAAGAAATTTATAATTTTCTGATGGATGAAAGTGATATATGGGAAGTACAAGATGAAGGATATATTAGTTTTCTTGCTTCATCACTTAATCCAATTTTAAAGCAATGGCATTTCTTTATTTGTGCAAAATTACTTGCTACTATGAAGATCAGTAGAGTCATCAAAGAGAGTTATTTTAAACTACTGTATTCAAATGGAAAAACATATTGATATAGGTTCAATTATATTTAAATATGTGATGGGAATCATTACGAATGGGCCACGAATGGGCCAATTTAGACTTGAGCATCCTTCAATGATTTTTCTAATTTGCAGTCAATCCCAAGTGCCATATGAAAGTAGGGAAAAAGTTTTATTACCATGGGAGCCCATGATCTTTATTGATGATCAATATGTTGGTAATGGAAATGAAGCTCTAAATGCTATTATAGATCCTTATTCACATGCTTCATCTCCATTAATGCCACCAACAATTGGAAGTTTGCTTGCTTTAGAGAAGAAATTGAAGATAATTGAAAGAGAACCTCAAAGTATTATGAATGCAGTGGGAGATTTCAAGTACCTTTTTTATCACCTAGATTGGAGAATGAAAGAGAATTTTGATCACATTAGAACTTTTGAAGCATGATTAGTTTGGATGTTTAAAGAAAATGGGTGGATCGAGGAAAATTTGACAGATCAATTCCTGTACCGATCCTTCTACAACCTATATGTTCATTACCAATCTATGGGAGATATTAGAGGAGGTGATAGCAATGAAGATGAGGTTGAATGATTGAATATTGTGAATTCTCTAATTCTTTAAAAATGTTTACGTGTTTAGTGTAATTGTGTGGATTTGATTAGGTTTGATTTGGTTTATTCTAAACTTTGATTATGTGTATAGTGTTGTGTCAGCTTTAGTGTTGTGGCTTGATTTCGACGCTGATTTATAATTAGTTTACTTCATAGGTGTGAATTTGTGATTTGTGAAATATGTTTGTAAAAAGTATATTTTCATATATAAAAGTTAGTTTGTTATTGTTTATGAAAATGATTGTTTGTGAAATGTGTATTTATTAATTTAGATAAAATTTGTGTTTAAAAATACTTTAAAAAAAACTTTGGAGAAAATTGAAAGGAAATTGAAAATTTGAAAAATCAAAATAGTGAATTTCGGTCCTTTAGCGCCAACGGCGCTGACATTGACGTCGATGCCCCTTCGACCCGAGAGCGACGAATTAACCCTTTAATTTGCAATTTTGACTGTAAACCTCCATTTTTACCCCTTAAGTCACCTTCAACCTTTGGTTTTGCACCTAAGGCTTGATTTTGGGCGGATTTGAGGCGATTTAGAGGCAAAGGAACTTTAGATTTTATCTTCTCTAGGTAAGAGCTACACTTTAAAGTAAATTTTTTTTATTTTCACCAAAGATTTTTCTTACATTGACTAGATCCAAAATTTTGACATCCTAAATTTTGAAATTTTTTTGGGAGATTTTGAGAAAATGCTTTGGTGAAAAAACTCTTACTTAGTGGACTTGAGTTTGAAGTGGTTTACATTTTTTATTTTTGAAATTTTGGGATTTATTCAGAATTTTTATCAAATTTTTCTAGATTTCCTATGGCACCTAGATTGTGCAAAAGGAAAATAGAATATGACGAGCAAAGATTTATTATTTTTAGAGCCAATGCTCAATTTCATAGTCTTCAAGAAAATAAAAAAGTGATTCAGGGCCGAGGTTTTAAAAATCTAGGAGGAGAAGTTGAACAATTGATTATCGCTCGGCAGTGAGAAAACTTCTGTTATTTTACTGTCGATACGATAGTTGAGATTGTGATGGAATTTTATGCCAACCTTCCTAAGGCTTCTGATGATTTTATTTTTTTTTTCAAGGAAAAAGGGTGGAGTTTAATCCAAGAAAAATTAATGAGTTTTATCAATTAGAAGATGTTTTTAGATGCTAGTATCATTCATTTTCTACTACAGATCAAGTCTTAAATGAAGTTATTTCTTTTCTAACTAGTGAGAAAGGATCTTGGAAAATAAAAAATGGAGTTAAAGTTAACTTTCCCCTTTCTATGTTAAATGTAGTGTCTAAGGCTTGACATTATTTTATTTCTGGAAGGATGATTCCAACGAACCATCCTATTGAAGTAACCAAGGATAGAGCCATCCTTAACTATAGTATTCAGCAAGTGATGGATATAAATGTAGGCTCTATCATTTATATGAACAATCGATCTATTATTCTGGGAGAGACCATCGGTGGATTGGAGCACCCTGCTCTCATTTACACACTTTGTGAGCATGCAGGAGTTGATTTTAGACCTGATGAGGAGAGGATTGAGCCTTAGAGATTGATTGGGTCTGCCAACAACAAGACTTATGAGTCCCATGTTGATTGAAGATCTGGAAGACAGGCCAGGGATATTCCCTCTACTTCTAGAACCTCTACTTTTAGTGAGCCTACTTCAAGTGAACCCAGCAACAGGGAGTTGTTGGACCAGATGATGATTCAGCAGAGAGATATTTTGATGATGGATCATAGGATGCAGAATATGGAGGACAGAAATGCTCACACTGATGATCTGATTCGCCAGAAATTTGAGTATGATGCTTCTTATGATGATGATTTAGTAAGATACCTGAGGGGTGGCCATACAGTTCTGTATGATGCTTCCTATTCACCCTACTTATACTTCATATCAGTAGCAGAAGTTAGATGTTGATGATGAAGAAGATAATGATTGGTGATCTTTTTGTTTGCTTGTTTGTGTTTGTACTGTATGATTGTATTGTTTGTGTTGTGATATTGTTGAAGACTTTGTTTGTTAGAAGACTTTGTTTGTTATGTGTTTGTTATGTAATATGAAACTGTAATGTGGAAAACTGTTTTCATTTTTCGAGGTTAGTTTAGTTCTGTTGTTATTTTTAGCACTTTGTTATTTATTATGATTAGCTCTTTCGGAGCAAATTTTATATATATTATGTGCAATTTAATATTTTTAGCCTTGTAGTTTTCATATTAGCACCTGCAGTATTTTGAAATTTATGTTCAAAAATAAGAATCTTCGACAAGTATGATTTTTTTTATGTATTTAATGCTTTCTTTCACCCTTCATTTTCAAAGTTCTTTATGTAAAAATCTTTTAAAAATTTAAGTTTGAGGGGGAGAAGAAAAATCATTTTTAGAAAGAGAGAAAGAACTTAATTTTATTTGTTCTCACTTAATTAATTATATTTTCAAAATTTTAAATTTAACACGACCTTTGGTATTAGGGGTTAACTTGAGATAACTATATTTATGTTTCCAAATATATAGTAACTTTAAGTAAAAGTTTTCAAAAATAAAGCTTAATTCTAGGGGATAAGATATTTGGTAAAAGAGAATAAGACTATGTTTTTTCTATTTTAAGTAAAGAAATTTGTAATTTTATAGTATTAAAAATCTTAAAAGATTCATGTAAAAAGAAAAGAATTAAACTTTATAAAATCTTTAAGTTAATATAAATTTGTTAAGTCAAGAAATGTAAAAAAAATTTAACTTTAAGAAGAGGATAGTGAAGTTCAAAATCATTAAAGGCTATCCAGATATAGTAATTCTCACATATAAAAAAGAAAAAGAAAAGAAAAAGAAAAAAAATGAAAAAGAAAAAGAAAAGATGTGGGGAGAAGCTTGAGGAGATGCCTAATTAAAAATTGGCTTCACTTCAATCAACTTAAGGAAAATGACTTGGACACATTTTTCTAAACTTTTAATTTAAAGTTAACTTAATTATTAATAAAGTTTTATGAAGTTCTTTTGTTTTCATATGAATTTCTTAAGTGACTTTAATATAACAAATTGCAATTTTTCTTGAAAAGAATAGAGGATCAGAAACCTTAGACTTAATTATTGAATATCATTACACCTTTAGTATTAACTAGAGTTGTTTTGAATTTTTCTTAAGTTAAACTATCATATTTAGAGAACTAAAATATGTAAGTCTAAAAGTTAATTTTTTTACCATAAGTCATATTTTTATATAATAGAGAAGTTAATTGAGGACAAGTAACATGTAAGTTTTAGGGATTTTGATACACTGAAAATGTATGCATTTTTAGACCATATTTTATACCTATTTTTGGTGATATTGCACTTTAATGGAATATATTTTGATGTTTTCTTGCAGGTTGTTAATTTTTAGGGCTTAAAAAAAAGGAAGCAAAAAAGATGAAATTTGGAGTCAAAATGACATTTTTAAGTAAAATACTCAGCGTCGACAACGCCAAGGTCAGCGCCGACGGCGCAGAATAACCGAAAGCTGGAGGATTTTTACTCAGCGCTGACGACGCCAAAGGCGGTTCAAACTACGTTTCTAGAATTTTCAATTTATTTGGACAGGTTTTGAAGAGTTTTTGGAGGCACCTCTTGGAGAACCGACCTTGGGCTTTATTTGGGGCCAAATTTCATTAGAAAAGGGGCTCCTCTATGTTCATTTTTCGCTCTACAACATTCCACCATGCTACATTTCCATAATCCATCTTCATTCCACCACATATTGGAGTCAATTAGTAATTTTGCTTTCAAAGTTTATAGTTTTTGTGGTGAGATTTAGTGTGAAACTTTCTGTAAGACTGTTGGAGAAGGAGAAAAGTGAGAGAGTTCTTCTTCCTGCATTTCTAAGGAAAGGCTACAAAGGATTTGCTTTCAGAAAGAGTTCCAGATAAGCTTGTTTGTTTATTTAGTGTTGTATGAACTTTATTTTATATATGAAATTTGTGTTTTGTCGTATCTTTCTCCTGAAGTCTGAGTAGTTTCCTCTATCTTTCCCCTTACACTGAGATCTGGACAAAATGTAGAGATAATATAAATGTGCCATAATTAAAATATAAAATAAATTGTGAAGATTTTTCAACTCCGAACTTAATTTACTTTTCAATTTGGCCAATTGATTTTTTAAAATATGTTGTGAAACATATGATCCGAGAAATGAAGTATACGTTCTACAATAGAGTGAGGATCACATTTGATTTCATGAAGGAGAAATTCGTTCATCAAATTAAGTGCAAATAAATAGGAAAATATTCTTTGTTGGGTGTAGAGTTGGAGAATCTTTAGGGTGACAGACTAAAATCCTCAATTTTTTCTTAGTGTTTAAAAACTAAAGCGAGAGTTACCCTTCAGGTGAAGGGAAGTGGGAGCTCTGGAGTGGGACCCGGTAGCCTCCTAGCCTAGCCACAGATTTAGGGACTAAACCTAAGATTATTTAATGATTTTCTATGCACTGTATCAGGGTAGAGAATTAAAATTGCTCCTATTTGGCACAATACATATTATAAACAATTATCTCATCTCATTTCACCAAAATTTCATTATAGTGGGAAGGATGCTTTTTCACATAAGAAATCTTCATTACATAAACATAGTTAGTAGATTAGTAGTTATTATTAAAAATTTGCATTTCAATTTTGCTAATAGTTAAGTAATTTAGTTTGGTTAACATATCAACATACAAAATTAGTGATAGTGATTTTGTTTAATTTTCTGTAAATTTCCTGGAAAAATTTATCATTGTTAATTTACACCTTCCCTATGGGATTGATATTTGGGGATTAAATAGAAAGTCCATTATTACTTGATAACGATACATATACTTGCATAGACTCCCATTATTAATTACCTATAATTATATATATTTTACACAACTTACTTTTTATACAATGTTCAAGTTTTTGGCGCTGTAGTGGTGTCAACTTCATAACTCCTTACATATAAAAAGTCGGGATCAGCTGCAGACCTTGAATTTTACAAGTCATATTTGAAGAGAACTTTTGGGAGAGATTTGAAAAGACTCCATGAATTTAATGTAGAAATGGCAGATGAAGGATATAGTGAATATTTAGATTTGGATTATAATGTTAGTAGCTTTGAAAGAGTAAACCCCAAGAGAGTGGGAAATTTTCAAGAAGATATGCTTACAATTTTAATTTCTCAGGTTGCAGATATTGAGAGGAAGTTAGATCAATACATAGAAAGATATCCTCAAGGAACCTTAATTATTGAGGAAAATTCATTTGGACAATGGATTGAAACTGGCCATGAGATACATAATTCTTATTCCGATTATTACAATCCAGGTTGGGAAAATAATTTGAATTTTAATTGGAATAATAATTTTGGAGGAGAAGACCATTTTAGGGAAGATAATAAATTTAATCGAACATGTAGTTGGAATAATCATGGCTATTATAATGATAAACTTTCTTTTCCTCATAATTTTGACTTCAACCCCCAGAATGATGAGAAGGATTTATTAGTGATTTATTTGAAGAGGTTGTTATTCAAATGGAGAGTAAGATGGAGTGTCAAGGGACTGCAATAAGAAATTCGGAAAGCCAATTAGGGCAAATTATTCACTCAATAATAATCCTCCTCAATTTAACTCCATCCCACAGGATGAGGAGAAGGAATTAATTTTACAAGAGGTTGTGATTCAAATGAAGAGTGAGTTAGAAAATTAAGAGGTCGCAATAAGGAATATAGAAAATCAACTGGTGCATATTATTAATGCGATTAACAGTTACCCCCCCAGAGATTTTACCTAGTGACTATGAGATAAATGAGATAAACCCTAAGATAAACCCTAAGGAGATGAATGATGAGCAATTTAAAATTATCAAACTAATATTTAGAAGAGAATTCAAGGATATGTTTAAAAAAACTTTGAGTTGAGAAATGAGGATAAGAAAATTGAAAGTCCAATAAAAAGTCCAATGAAAAAAGTTCCAAAGGAATTAGAAAAACTTATTTGCTCAACCAAGATAAATATAGAAAGACCACCTCTACCATTTACTCAGTACTAAGGGGAAGAATTGAAAGACAACCATGAACAAAAGAGAAACCTAGAAGAATTTGATCCAGAATTTAAATTATCTAGAGAGAATCCGATCCAAAATTTTAGAGATCATGAAGTATCTTATAAAGATCCATTTTTTTATAAACTCTAACGATGATATTAGTATGAAAATAGAGAAAATAACTAGAAGAATATTGGATCTAGAAAGAAATATGAGGAACAAGGATATGAATCAATGTGAAAAGGAAGAGATGAAGGAAAAATTTAAATTCAAGGACTTTGTACGAATCCCTAGATCTGGAAAAGATTGAGTGATTGATCAAGGATTACTTAAATGGAATTTTAATCCAAGTGAAATCATTTGTCAGGCTGGCAACGTTAAACAAACCGCTTTATTGGAGGCAAACCATACTTATCAGTGTGGTTTAATTTAGTGTGTTTGAGAGTTATGATTGTTAGCGTTGTACTGTGTTTGCTTTAGTGTGGATTATTTAGTTGATGATTGGAAGATGTTTGGATTGTTAGTGGTTTGATTAGATGTTTGTGTCTTACGGGAGGTGATTCCTTAACTTCTTATTATGTCTAGACATATATATTCTCTTGTAGTAGTTGGATTGACGAGTCCACTACGACTTGGGTCTCACCCGGACTTAAGTTTTATAAGAGACATAATTAATTTTAACAATGAAAATTCCATCTCAATTTTGTTACTTCTTTTCTCTAACTTTATTTTCATTTTATAGGAGTAGCTAACCTATTTGATGAGTAGCATGTGGATGAATTTAAACTATCCTTATAACTACTAGAGGTACTTAATTATTGGGATAGGGTGATGCTTGGGGTTGGTGCTCGAGAAGCAACATATCAGGGGCAATCTTATCTTTAGGATTAGAATCTATAAAATTATTTATAAGTACCCAATAGATTTGTGTAGTGATTCCGTTAGAAATTGGAAGTATGTGAGTGAGATGCAATAAGTTAAGATAAGAATTGACTTCATTTATTATGTGTGTTTGTGTTTGTGTTTGTGTTTGTGTTTGTGTTTGTGTTAAAATAATATAAAGATTTGGAGAACACATAAATATTTATATACCTATGCCAATACCTATTATTCTCTTTTCATTTATCGAGCATGTTTTAGTTTAGACTTACTTTCTATTGCATATTATTTAGTCCTGATGAATACTTATAGATGTTTGTGATAGATAGAATTTCTGAACTATTTTTCTTCCTGCTTAAATTTTTTGTATTGAATGTTACACATGTTTAAAATCAAGGTTGGGAGTAGGGAGAAAAATAAAATTTAAAGTTAGTATACTTCCTTTTAGTTTAATATTATTGCAAGCATATTTTAGTCTAGATTTACTTTCTCCTGTAGTCATTCTATCCCAACTATGCACGTATATGAATTTGATAGGATCTTGTAGCAGTTAGTAGATTCAACTTTTACTTTTTCTTCCTACTACATTTTATGGAATTAAGTGTGAAATATTTAAAAATTCAATATTCGGGGGAAGAAAAATTTTTTTTAAAAAGAAGTAAACTAAATTTTATTTGTCCTCAATTAACTATATTTTTAAATTTAATTTAACATGACCTTGGATATTAGAGTTTAACTTTAAAGAGTTTAAGATATTAGAGTTTAACTTTAAAAGACTATATCTATGTTTTTAAATATTATAGTAAACTTAGGTAATTTTTTTTAATAATGAAGATCAATTCTAAAGTTAAAGATATTTGGTATAAAAGGATAAGACTATGTTTTTCTATTTAAAGTGAAGAAAATTGTATTTTTGAAGTATTAAGAATCTTAGAGTTTCATGTAAGAAGAAAAGAATGAGACTTTATGAAAAATAATAAACTAATATGAATTTATAAAGTGAAGAAAAGATAAGGAGTTTTTACTTTAAGTAGAGGATAGTGATGTTCAAAATTATTAAAAACTATCCAGGTATAGTAATTCTCACTTGAACAAGAAAAGAAAAAAAGGATTGAAAAGATTATGAATAAAAAAAGGAAGAAAAGAAAAAGAAAAGGAAGAAAAAAAAAGGAATATGAGGAGAAGTTTGAGGAGATGTCTAATAAAAAATTTGCTTCACTTGGATCAAATTGAGGAAAAGGCTTTATTACATTTTCAAAACTTTTATGTGAGTATTAGCAACCTTAATAGTAAAGTTTTCATGAAGTTCTTTTTCATATGAACATTCTAAGTATCTGTGATACAACAAATTGCAATTCTTCTTGAAATAAATAGAGATTCATAAATCTTAAATTTGAATACTAAGTACTCTTAGACTTAGAGTTGGAATCTAAGTTATTAAGGGTTTTCTTAAATATTACTATTTTATTTATGAAACTAAAGTATAGAAGTTTATACGTTAATATCTATCCTAAGTCATATTTTTTTTAGTAAAAGGGTTACTTGAGGACAAGTAACATTTATGTTTGGGGGATTTTGATACGCCTAAAAATTACGTACTTTTTCATATATATTTTATGCTCAATTTTAATGATTTTTAATGATATTACACTTTAAAAGAAGTTATTTTGTACATTTTTGGTTTCAAGTACAAGAAATGAACTTTTGGAGAAAATGAAGCAAAAAATGGTGCAATTTGGAGTAAAAACGAGCAAGAAAGAAAACTCTAACTTAGCACATTTCGAGATGTCTTTCTATGCTTAATCTACTTTACATTTCTCAAATGTTTTTTAATGAAATTACACTTTAAAGAAAGGTTATTTTCATGCTTATTTTGTAGTTATATCTGTTAGGAGTGAAACACAACTGAAACGGGACGAAACGAAGCCGAAATGGAGCCAAACAGAGCAAAACAGTGGAGCTGCTGCAGAGCAACGCATGATGCGCCAAACTGGTGCATGATGCGCCAAACTGGTGCATGATGCGCCAAAATGCAAAAAACTGGTGCATGATACACCAAAACTACCGGAGATGACTTTTTACGGATTAAGGCAGTTCGGGACGAATTTTTGGCGAATTTTCAAAGGGACACTTGTTTTAATCATCCTTTGGAGTGATTCAATGCATCTAGACACTTTGGAAGGTTCTTTTATGAAGGGATATGTCTATTAGATCAATGAACATATCTTTTGAATTCAAAAGAGTTGACTTTTGGATAGAATTTTGGAGGAAATTTTGAATTCTTTTTGGAGGGAGGCAGCCTTTTATAAAAGAGAGGGAAGTCTAGGGCTTGAAGAGGAGTTTTTGGCGTGAGGAGTTTAGGGGCGTGAGTTTTGAGTGGTGTGTGTGTGTGTGTGTGTGTGTGTGGGTGTGTGTGTGGGGTGGGTGTGTGTATGTGGCGTGGAGAAGAAGAAGGCAAGAGAGAAAGAGAGAGTAAAGGGCTTGGAGATTTTTTCTTCAAGGATTGTAAGAGGAGAGGGAAGGTGACATATTTCTTCTTCATTAAATTTCTAGGGGAGAATTGAGAGTGTTTGTAAAGAGAGAAAGGCTTGAAGAGAACTTCTAGAGATTTGCTTCGGAAGTATTGTTAGATAAGTTGTGTCTTTTATTTTGTTTTTTTTTTGTAAACTTATTTTTATTAATGAAATATGTGTTTCGTCGTATCCTTCTCATGAATTCTAAGTAGTCTTCTTTAGCCTTATCCCTACTTTAATATATGGTTTTGTGAAGAATTAATTTTATTTTCTATGGTTTTAAATGTTAATAATCTATGATGATTTGAACTCTGATTTTCATTTAGTTTTTAAGCTGGCCAATTGAAATGTTAAAACATGTTGAGAAACATATGTCCTGAAAAAGGGCTATGATTTCTACAATAGAGGGAGAGTCACATTTGATTTTATAGGAGAGTTTGATTTCATAGGAGGGAGAGTATGTCATTTATGGAAGTGAGTACAAATAAATAGGGAAATATAATTTATTGGATGCAGAATTGGAGATTTTAAGGTGATAGATTAAAATCCCCAATTTGGTCCAGTTAATTGGAAACTAATGCGAGATTGATAGCCCTCAGAGGAGAGAGTAGTGGGAACTCTGGAGTGGCAGTCGGTATCCTCCCACCCTAACCACGGAATTAGGGACCAAACTCTGGATTAGTCAATGTTCTTTATAGCACTCAGAAGAGAGTAAAGAATAGGATTGCTCCTATTTGACACAAAATAATTTTTATATATTTTCTAATGATTTTAATTTCTTCACAATTTATATACTCATTGTAAAGGGGAATGATGTTTTCTTAAATTTGAATTCTTTGTCACAAAACTTTGTTTAGTCTTAGTAAATTTAATTTTGAAGTTTAGAAATTAGTTTATTAAACTTAGTTCTTTTAGTTACATTTCTGTTAGCATTCATTAAACTAATTTTAACTTGTCTTTCTTACTTTAAATTTTATAGTTTGAATATTGTTATGTATGTTATTATTGTAAGAATTTACATCTTCCAAACTAAGACTTGATAGCAGTAGACTAGAATTCTTACTTCACTTCTCTGTGGGATCGATACTATGGTTTTTAAAGAATGTCCTATATTACTTGAAGTGATACATGCACTTGCGTAGAACCACTAATGTGTGAACTATTTTATATATTTTATAACATTTTGATTTTAATTGCTAAATAAAAATTGGGTTAAGTTTTTTACCATATTTTTGAAGCTTAAATACTGCGTAATTTTGGGACGGGTCAAGTTTTTTGCTATATACTGGGATTTAAATTGACATAAAACACGTAAAAAAATAGCACACACTAGGGGCGCATCAACAAGCACTCTCAATTCTCTCCTAGAAATTTAATGAAGAAGAAATCTAAATCTGTCACCTTCTCTCTCCTCTTCTCTCTCCTCTTACAATCCTTAAAGAAAATCTCCAAGCCCTTGATTTTCTCTCTCTCTCTCTCTCCCTTTCCTTCCTCTTACTCATACACCGCTCTCACACACACTCACACCTCACGCCCCAAAAATTTTCTTCGAGCCCTAGACTTCCCTCTCTTTTACAAAAGGCTGCCTCCCTTCAAGAAGAATTCAAAATTCCCCCCAAAATTCTCTCCAAAAGTCAACCTTTTTGAATTCAAAAGACATGTCCATTCATTCAAAAGACATATCCCTTCATAAAAGAACCTTCCAAAGTGTCTAGATGCATTAAATCACTCTAAAGGGTGTTTAGAACAAGTGTCCCTTTCAAAATTCATGCAAAATTCATCTCAAAACACCTTTAATCCACAAAAAAGTTGTCTTTGGTGCATCTTGTGCTAGCTCTCTGTCAAATGGTGAATCATGCGACGGTTTGGCGCATCTTATGCCACCCTACAGCAGCACCACTATTTTGCTCCGTTTGGCTCTATTTCAGCTCCATTTTGCCCCATTTCAGTTGTGTTTCGCTCCTAACATATATAACTACAAAATATGCATAAAAACAACTTTCTTTAATGTTTAATTTTATTCAAAACATGTGAGAAATGTAAAGTAGATTAAGGATAGAAAGACATATCAAAATGTGTCAAGTTAGAATTTTCTTTCTTGCTCGTTTTGACTCCAAGTGCACCATTTTTTCTTCAATTTCTCCGAAAGTTCATTTCTTGTATTTGAAACCAAAAATATTCAAAATACCTTCCTTTAAAGTGTAATATCATTAAAAATCATTAAAATTGAGCATAAACTATATATGAAAAGGTAGGTAATTTTTAGGCGTATCAATATACCGGTTATCACCAAATTCATATAGCTCCTGAGGATCAAGAGAAGACCATATTCACAGATCCTTACAAGACATTTGGTTTTAGACAAATGCCCTTTGAATTATGCAATGCACCTAAGACTTTTTAAAGGTGCATAATGTCCATTTTCTATGATTTAATTGAGAAAGTGATTGAAATTTTTATTTACAACTTTTTACTCTTTGGCACTTCATTTGACTCATCTTTAAATCATTTATAAAAAGTGCTAAAATATTGTGAAGAAATAAATTTAGTTCTCAATTGGAAGAAATGTCAATTAATGGTTGCAGGAGGAATCGTACTTAGACATAAAATTTTAGAAAATTGTATGAAAGTAGACTTGACAAAAATTCAACTTATTGCTAAACTAGCTCCCCCTACTGCAGTTAGAGGGGTTTGGAGTTTCTTAGGACATGCTGGTTTCTAAAGGCGATACATTAGAGATTTTTCAAAAATCACTAAGCCTTTGTGCTAATTGACCCGACTCGCAAGTACGTGTATTTTTAATCTCCAAAATTTTTTGAGAAAATTTGTCTCAAATTACATCTAGTGGATAGTGTGGACAAATGTAATAATTTATGAATTATATAATAAATTTTTACACTAGGGGTGCTACGCAAGTATATGTATTTTTTCAAGTAATATAGGATTTTCCTTAAAAACTCCAGTATTGATCCCACTAGGAAAGCAGTAACTCAGAAAAACAACTTACATAATTTCTATTTAAATTCTAAATTAAGCAGATAAGAGGTCTATAATGATATACTTACTAAAAAGTACTACTAAAGAGTTAAAAACAAATTAACAACTAAATGCAACAACTTCGAAAAATATAACACCGAGTTCAGATATTATGGAAAAACTTTCTTCTTGCAAAGAGATTTAACCTATGTGGGATTTAAGTGATTTAAGATAAATTTGATGTATTGTGACAAATAGAAGTATACCTTATTCTTTACCCCCTACCGATGCTAGTAAAGAACATTGGCTAACTTAGGGTCGATTCCTTAACATCTTGATCCTGCATCAGAACTATCTAGCCTTTCACCTCTAGTTGTCCCTTTAGCCTATGTTACAATGATGGTCGAATCCCACCGTCAAGGTACTAAAACCTTAAGCCGATTTGATAAGAATCTAGTCTGTCACTCTAAAACTAACTAATTCTACTCCCATCAAAACTTATCTCGCTATTTATTTGCACTCCCCCATAGGTGATCACCATATCTCTGCCTAGAATGAAGTCTGGTATCCACTAGTTGAGTGAAATCATAGCCCTCCATGGTCATTATGTGTCTCGGTGGATTTTAACCTCACAAGTGGCCATTTTGTAAAGCAAATGAAGATTTGTTGAAAATACCATCACAATTTTTAAGTGTAAAAAGAATTCTTTAAGTCATTTTCATCCCAAAAGATTAATTCCCATATGTAAGGAGAAAGAAAGGGAAGTACTCAGAATTCAAGGTGAATAAACAAAGCAAAACATTTGCATTGAAATTCAAGTCTTACAACCAAAACTTAAAAACAAATACAAATTACCTTATGTCTTCTCCTCAAGTAAACTTTTGGAGTTTCCTTTAAGAAATCTCCAAAATTTTACACACTTACACTTACACTTAAGCACAAAAAATGAAAACCCTAATTAATTATTGCTGCCCAATTGAAGTTTTGAGGCTCCAAAAGGTCTCTAAATTTGGCCAAATCCTTCTCATTTAATAGTAAACAAAAAATAACCAAGGGTTTCTTCAAACACCCCTCTAAAATTTGGCTAAATTCAATGGATCTTCTAGAAAGGAAGTTTCTGGCGCTATAGTGTCAGTCTGAGGTGCTATAGCGCCCATCTGGCTGGAGTGGCATTATTAGCCCCACGGGTGGCGCTATAGCACCACCTATATTTGCCTATTTTTGCTCCATTTTTCCCTCATTTTCTTTATATGTCCATTCCAAGTACCTGAAACAAAAAACATGCAAAGTAACTTCCTTTAGTGCAATATCATCAAAATAATACATAAAATGCTTATAAAATATGCACTAAAAATAGGTTATTTTTAGGTGGATCAATTCCCCCAAACTTAAACGTTACTTGTCCTCAAGTAACTCTTTATACTATATAAAATTTTATAACTTGTGATAGCAAATTTAACTTAAAAACTTCTATAATTTTTATTTTATAAATGCTAAAGTGAAACTTTTAGAAAAAATTTTAACAACTTAAGTTAAAAACTAAAATACAAGAATATTTAACAATCAAGTTTAAAAGTTGTGATTTTCTATTTATTTCAAAAATAACTACTAGTCATACTTAAGATACGTAGAAGAATTACTAGAAAAAGAATTTCATAAGAACTTTATTAGTAAAGGTACTAATGCTTCTAAGTCTAAGTTAGAAATGTAATTAAGTTTCTTTCCTTAAGACTATTCAAGTCAAGCCAATTTTTGATTAGGCATCTCCTCAAACTTCTCCTCACATATTTTCTCTTTTTTCTTTTCTTTCTTTTCTTTTTCTTTTTCTTTTAGGATCATTTTTCAGTCCTTTCTTTTTTTATTCTCTCTCTTCATCTGAATGCAATAGTTTAAAGTGGCTCTCTCACGAGTTACCTCACAGAAATGGTTGATTCGAAGTAATCTACCGGATATAAAATAGTGTCGTGCACGAGACTGGACATTAAGTTTCAAGAAAGAAAAGTTTACCCGTCACCCATTTTTAATCTTCCAGAGTCCATTTCCATCATTTCAAAATCCCATAATATCATCCAATTTATCATCAGTAATATGGAACTCAGAAAAGAAGCAGGTTGGAACATTATGCAGCATGTATATGTGGTTAATACAAACATAAGTGATATCCACATTTTGCCGTCATACATAAACTAAATCATCAGATTTGTTAGGCAGATTAGCATAGAACTCTTAAAAAACTGAAATTACAGTTACGACAGTGAAATAACAAAAGTTTTCCAACTTTCGCTCTGTAATCAAGTATTCATTTGTTTCGTCGAGACGTAAAAATTTTGTTCTGCAATCAATTTCTTCGATTGCAGATTAGCATGCCTATCACGTACCCTTGCACTGGCAAACTTATAGGAATCAAAAGTCGCTTTTTCCTTGCCTCTCTTCATTTTAGGAGCCTTGATTAATCTAAAAAAATTCAAGAAAAAGTCAAAAAATCACAAACTCAACTTAAAGAGGCTCCTAAAAACACAATCTAAACATAAATAATCATTCAACCATGGATTTCACACTATTTATATCAAGTTTAAAAATTTTTGGACTAATCCAAAATGTGGATGAAATCCATTGCCAATTGAAAATATTTCAAAGCCAAGGTGAAGAGTTTGGAGGCCTAACTCCAAGCCAATCAAGCAAAAAAAGAACCCAAGTGGAGTAAAATGCAAAAAATGGAGGAAGAAGATGAACCAAGGTTGAAAATGGTGAAAAATATGAGTTTATGCTCTTAAAATGACTCACAGATTAGTTCGGCACTATAGCGCTCTGCATTGCCTGATGAATAACGCTATAACGCCCAAGAGTGGCAATATAGCGCCATTCACATGCTGGTGTTATACATAGTCACTTGACTATCTTAGAAACAAGCCAAACTATTGAATTGGAGTTTCAACTACCAATCTATATGCTCCTTTTGGCGAACAACTTTTCAAACTTTGTATGTAGAAGAGAAATCTCACCTTCAATCGTCTCAAGTTTGTCCATAAGTCACTCGAAACCTAATGTAAGATATCCATTGAAGTAGGTTTGAGCATCCTTAAGCACCAACTTCTTATCTTTTAATCTCCCTTTTCATTACTCTCCATGATCTCTCGATAGGTAATGAAATTCCCACTCTCAAATTTCTTTAAAATACATAAGAATGTTGTAGGGATACTTCAAATCCCATCTTAGGCAGTTTTATATAGAGGAAGATAACAAATAATTGAATTTTTTGCAGTTTAAAGGAGCTATTCGAATTGTGGCGCTATAGCACCAAACCAATATATTCAATTCTCAAATTTCTTTCTTCCACTCTTCAAATCCTTTAATATAATAATATTTTGTGCCAACAAAATTGTATAAGAATCACAATCACTATATAGAACTCATCACAATAGCAATTCAAATCCAAATTACATCGATAACTATGGGTTGCCACCCACAAAGCGCTTGGTTTAATGACATCAGCCCAACATAACTAATGTTTTAACTAGGTTTGGCCCAACATTTGGAACTCTTCAAATGCATGACCCTCTCCACTTATGTAAGATTTTAATCTGTGTCTGTTTACCTTAATCACTCTCCCAATTTTTAGATCTTCAATATCAATAGCTTCATATAGATATTTTTCTTACCACAATAAATGGTCCTGACCACTTAGATTTATGTTTTCCTGGAATAATTTCAATCTCAAATTATAAAGCAATAGTTCTAGCCCAAGCTCAAAATGTTTTTTCAAAATTTTCTAATCATGCCTAAATTTTGTTTTCTCCTTATAAATTTTGGCATTCTCATAAGCTTCATTTCTCAATTAATCAATCCATTTAATTGCAATAATCGCTTCTCTCCAACATCTTTCAAATTATAATTAAACTCTTTAATTGCCCAGTAAGCTTTATGTTCCAACTTAACTGGCAAGTGACACACTTTTCCATACATGATCCTATATGGTGTCATTCCTATATGTGCTTTATAAGCAGTCCTATAGGCCTATAAAGCATTATCAAGTCTAGCAGACCAATCAGTCCTTTAAGAATTTACCATTTTTTTCTAATATTTTTTTAATTTATTGATTGGATACTTCTGCTAAACCACTAGTTTGAGCTAAACCACTAGTTTGAGAACCACTAGTTTGAGGATGATAAGTTGTGGCAATATGATGTTTAATCCAAAATTTTTGAGTTAATGTTCAATCATTCTTTTCCTAAAATGACTTCCCCCATTTGTAATGATAACTCATGGAATTCCAAATCTTATGAAAATATTCTTTCTTAAAAGTTTTGCTACACTTTTAGAATCACAACAAGGTAAAGAAACTGCTTCAATCCATTTAGAAACATAATCCATAGCTATTAAAATATAAATTTTTTAAGAGATGGTACAAATGGTCTCATGAAATCTAATCCCCAAACATCAAAGGTTTCAACTTCAAGAGTAAAATTTAGGGGCATTTCATCTCTTCTAGAAATATTGCCTACTATCTGACATCGATCACATATTTTTATATAATTATTAACATCCCTAAATAAAGTAAACCAATAAATTCTAGATTGTAAAATCTTAAATACAGTTTTATCCACTCTAAAATGTCCCCCAAATTTTGATTTATGACTTTTTTTAATAATTTTTTGACTTTCTCTTAATGGTACACATCTTCAAATAATTAAGTCCTTACATTGTTTATATAAATAAGCTTCATTCCAAAAGTAAAAAATTTGAATCATAAATGAACTTTTTAATTTGATGGCTATTGATACACCTAAAATATAGAGCATTTATGTACACATATTTATACCTATTTTTTAGATATTGCGCTTTATTGGAAGGTAATTGTGTGTTTTTCTTTCTGGTAGAGTCAAATGGATGAAAAGAGATGAAAGGAGTGAAAAAGGATCAAATTTGAAGCAAAAATGAAAAAGGTGTGCAAAAGAATTTTGGCACCTTAGCGCTAGTAAAATCGAGAAGGTCAGGCCTAAGCGCGAAATACCTCGCGCTTAAGCACCAGAGGTAGTTACTTGGTGATTTAATGAATTTGAATGAATTTGGACAAATTTTTGAACAAATTTTTGAAGAGGTGTTTGAAGTAACTCTTGATGAAATTGTGGGAAATGGTTAATGGACATGGAAACACCTTCAATTGGCTTTTGAAAGGAGGTAACTCTTGGAAGATTCATTAAATGTGAAAACATTTTGAAGAGACACCAAGGTGCCTTTTGGAAAATTATAAAAGAAGACTTGGATTTGGTTCAAGACTACTATCTCACACACAGCCCCACAGCGCCCTAGAGAAACTCCTACATGCCCACCATAGCCACGCCACCGACGCCTCTCTCATAGATTAATTAGAGTACTTTTAGAGAGAAGAAGAGAGGAGTTGTAGTGTGTGAGTATAAAGTATTGTAAGAGAAAGTAAGAGAAGAGATTCAAAATAACTTCAAGAGTTTGGTGGCAAGGAATTGAGATAAGTTATTATCTTTGTGAGTACATTTGATTTTAATTTAGACTTTTTATTTTTTTTGCATCTTTTCTAGTTTCAAACTTAAATGTGGTTGTAATTTTTTCATGAATTCTGAGTAGATTTATTTATCTTTTTTGTTAAAATACTAAGTGATTAAGTGTTGGATGGAAGTTGTGTGAAGAATTAATCTTTAATGTTGGAATAAGTTGTGATGATTTTTAACCTTATACTTCATTTACTTCTTCATTTGGCCAATTAAGATGTTAATATTTGTTGTGAGAACATGTAAGATATGAGATGGTATTGTCTTAGTCAACTAATGGTATGAATCACATGAGATTGTATAGATGAGAATGTAATTCAAATGCTTGAGTGTAAGTAAATAGGGAAATAAATTTTGAAGGGTGTAGAATTAGAGGACTTTAGAGTGATAGGCTAAAGCCACCAATTTGGTTTAAATTTGGTTTATAGTTTTAGGTTTTAGGTTTTGATATAAGATGTTAGCCCCCAAGTGGAGGGAGACTTGAGTGAGAGCTAGTATCTTCTCTACCTTGCCCATCTTTAAGACTATTCAAACTTTAAATTAGCCAATGTTCTTTATAACATCTCTAATAAGGGTAAAGAATATTATTGCTCCTATTTGACACAACAAAATTCTTATACTTATTACTGGTTCATGATAAGGAAAAAGATATTTTATTTATATTACCTTCATCTTACAAATAACACTGTCGTTGCCGGTCCCAAGCCCGGATGAGAAAAGTGGAGGGTTGCGTTAGGTAGTGGACAACCAGCGTAAAACTTATCGAAAAAAATCATGATATGAATCATTTCGATCATTGTGTAAGTGTTAGGGCATCATCTAAAAGCGACGCACTGTATAGCCTGAATACAGTGAAAAGTGTGCAAGGGCCATTACACCCGCGCCAGGGTGTAGTGTCAAATAAGCAAGGGTTCCCACATTATGAACGAATGTGGGTAAAGAAGTTAGTCCATAAAACTAATGCAACTAATATCAGGATAAGATCTTGGAATATAGGCACTCTCCATAGTAAATTAATAGAATTAGTTGATATTATGATTCATAGGAAAATTAAATCTTATGTATTCAAGAAACTAAATGGGTTGGAGAAAAGGCTAAGGAGATTGATATTTTATGTTTTAAACTTTGGTATTTTAGTAAGAGTCGCACTAAAAATGATGTAGGTGTAATTATAGATAAGAGTTTGAAAGAAAATACTGTAAAAATTAATAGAGTTGGAGATAGAATTATAGCCTTTAAGATTTTCATTGATACTAAAATTTTTAATATTATAAGTGCATATGCTCATCTGTTGACCTCATTTTTTAGGTCATTATTTTTTTTCCTTAGTATCCTAGGATCTAGCGCTTGAGGTTCCTATTGATTATCTTCTTAGAAAACTAGTATTGGAATCCATCCCCTTAGAAATTCCAGTTACTTCCTATTTCTCTTGTGATGCCTCGTATCAATAATCTCAAAACCATCGTCGTATGGTTGAGTGGTTAAGGACTATCATGTGGATACTCAAGGAGAAGTTCCCAATAAGATCTCAAGCCTTGGGAAAACCTCTTCAAAACTTTATCATCACACACTCACACACACATAAAATGTACAAAATTCACTAAGTTGCACAAGGTCGGACTAAAATTGAGCTTAAAGGATGGGTGAAAATGCGAACTTCTCCAGACTACCTCTGCCCCAACGTGTCCAGAACATCAATTTTAGCAAGAAAAGACACTTATATTACTATAATTTTCGGACACAAGCAAATTGCACGCAAATCGATGAATTCGTCAAAACGACCTCTAACGACGAAACGGACCGCACCAACGCATACGGAACGTCAGAATTACCGAAAAGGGACATCCATTTTGCTACGATATGACGCGTGAATAAAAAGGTACGAATTAAATATTATTTTAAAAATATTAAATATTTTTATATTTATATCATTAATTATAATAAGATTTATAATCCTAAACCCTATTTACCCGCTTTCCCACACACTTAGCTCCCCACTCAATCCCGCGGCTCAACCAGCCACTCGGCTCACTCCCTCTGCGTGCCCTAGATCCCGTGGCCCATCCACACGGCTGCCTCCCTTCTCTCGACTCTTCTCCTTCCTCGCGTGACCGCTCAACCTCTCGGCTCTCCAATCGCAGGGGATGGGCTGGCCGACCATTCTTCTTCTCGAGGCTTTACCTTCTCCTTCTTTATTATGGCGATCCCTTCCCCGTTATTTTATTCGACCACGAAATCGTGGTAGGTGGTTTTCCCCCTCTCATCTCTGCCTATAAAAAGGCTTCTTAGGATACTTTTCTGGGTTGTTGAAAATTTTATGAGAGAAAGGAAGGCTGAGGTTTTCGCTAGTTGCTGTTCGAGGCTTTTAGGAGAAGGCTTTGCCAAAATGCCTTCTCGGCTAGGTTCTTGTGTGCTGGAGTGTTCATGGGTCGTTGCATTCTCGAAGGTTTTGGAAAAAAAATTTCTATAGGAAGCATCTTAAATTTATTCTAAAGTTTTGCTTTAAATCTGTATTAAGAGGTATTTCTCTTCTCCTCTCTAATCTGCATCATTCGGATTTGCACATGAAAGTACTTCTTTTTCCCTTCTAAAGCATGTGGAAGTAAAGTTTAGGCTTGTTTTGAGATTTAAACATGAAGAGTTTCTAGAAACAGTAAAAATGGAGCATTATATATACTTTCTCTTTTTGTGCTCAAAATGCATGATAGATAAAATTTAGAAAATTTCAATTGTTGTCATGTGATAATAGTTGATTATCTGGAATATATGCTAGAAATGTAATGCTGAAATTCTTTGTTGTTGTTGCTCATGTTCAAATAAATGCTGGAATCAGTTTCAATACTGGATAATATGTTGACATTAGGGATCCGTTTATACTTATTCGTTCCCTGTTACCTGTTACTATTTGAAACATATGTTAGGGTGCAAAATTTTGAGGCTAAAGGCTTTATGAAATCTGATTTTGATGGTCATGTTTCTACCCATTTGATGTGCTCGATTTGGCTCCTTTTGGGGTTACGTTTTGACTGGAAATCTTTCATGTTTTAGCCCTCTTGCTGGGCTCGATTTACCTGGGATGTTTATCTGTTTTTGGTCCCTTCGCTGGGCTCGATTTTGTCCTTTCGCTGGGTTCGGTTTGGCTTAAAACTAGGGTCAATTTTGTGGAAATTATATTATGTTCTTGGCTCTCTTTTGCTGGGTTTAGTTGAACCGAAATTGTGTTTTGTTGTCCCCCTGTTGGGCTCGATTTACCTGTTATGATTATTTGTTTTGCCCCTCAGCTGGGCTCGGCTGTACCTGTCACGATTCTCTGTTTTGTCCCTCTACTGGGCTCGATTTACCTGTTATGATTATCTGTTTTACCCCTCTGCTAGGCTCGGGTGTACCTGTCACGGTTCTCTGTCTTTCCCTTCTTGTTGGGTTTGGTTTGCCTGTAATGGTTCTCTGTCTTGTCCCTTTGCTGGTCTCGGTTTACCTGTCACAGCTCTCTGTTTTGTCCTTCTTGCTAGGTTCAATTTATCCAAACTGTCGTTTTGTTTGCCTCTCTTGTTGGGCTCGGTTTGATTGGAGGTTCTCCGAATAATGTACCTCCTGGGATTGTAGTTGATAATCAAGTTTGTCATCCAAAAAAATTATGATTTCAATATGTGCTTCTATGTGGGAATGCTTGATATAAGCAGACCAACTCACTATCATGTCTTATTCGATGAAAAATGATTTCAGTTCGGATGATTCTATAAAAATTATCAAAAAAAATCAAACTTTCATTTCTATCATAGCATCTATAGTTTGAGTAAGAATATCTTGCCAAGTATAATTTGTTATCTAATTTCTTCTAACTTTTTAATAGATTAAATTTTTCCCTGTGGGTTTGATATTTGGGGCTTAATCAAAAATTCATATATTACTTGATAACGATATGTATAATTACGTAGTATCCCATATTTAAACATAATAATTGCATTTTTATTTTCTTTGAGGTCAAATTTTTGCCTGGTTGTTGTTGATGATCAAGTTTTTGTAGCCGTTGCAAAGTAAAAATTATAAGTAAGGAAAAATTAAGAATATAACCACATACATCATACTGTCATATAATAAAGGGATCAACTATCTAATCTATAAGGTAAAATATTACTAACCAAGTAGTTCACTATACCAGCACACCACAAAATTTGCCATTCATTAATTACGTATAATTGTTCATCACAAAAGTTCTCATTAATTTCATTATTTAAATATTTTTTATTTTTTTTTCAAGCCTTGACAGATGATCAGCTATTTGATTATCAATACCCTACATATCCATAACATTAAAATCAAATCCTTGCATTAGAAGGACCCATCTAATTAATCATGGTTTTGCATCCTTCTTCATCATTCAATAATTTATAGCAGAAATATAAACAGAATAATCAATATGCACATTACATTTGGTTTCAATAAGATAAGATCTAAATTTATCAAAAGCAAACACTATAACTAATAATTCCTTTAGAGTGGTGGTGTAATTAATTTGATCCTCATTGAGGGTTTTACTAGCATAGTATATCACTTTGAACTTTTTGTCATAACTCTGTCCTAAAACAGCCTCTATAACATAATCACTAGCATCACGCATTAATTCAATAGGTTTTGACCAATCAGGTGAAATAATAATAAGTGTAGTGATTGATTTCTCTTTTAATAAGTTGAAGGCATATAGGAATTATTATTAAAATCAAAGGTGGCATCTTTTTCTAAAAGTTGACATAAAGGCTTGGAAATTTTTGAAAACTTTTTAATATAATGTATGTAAAAACCAACATGTCCTAGAAAACTTCTTATTCCCTTCACACTCGTAGGAGGTGGCAATTCGACAATAACCTGAATTTTTGCTGGATCAACTTCCATGTCATTTTCAAAAATTTTATGCCCTAAAACAATTCCTCTTGTGATCATAAATTGACATTTTTCCAATTGAGAACTAATCTTTTTTTATTCGCAGCATTTCAGAATTCTTATTAAATGATCTAAACATGAATCTAAGGTAGTTCCAAAAACCAAAAAGTCATTCATGAAAACTTCAATCCCTTTCTCAATTAGATCGTAGAAAATGGACATCATGCACCTACGAAAAGTTGCAAGTGCATTCCATAAACCAAAAGCATTCTACTAAAAGCAAAAGTCTTGTAAGGACTTGTGAATATTGTATTCTCTTGATCCTCAAAAGCTATGAGTATTTTTTGGTATCCAGAATATCCATCCAATAAGCAGAAATATTATTGCCCAGCTAGCCTATCCAACATATGATCTAGAAAAGGTAAGGAAAAGAGATATTTCGTAATGACAAGATTTAATTTTCTATAATCAATACAGATTCATCACCCAGTTCTGGAGGACTTGAGATAAGTGTTTATCTTTTGTTTTTAGACTACTTTTGGTTTTAATTGAGACTTGTTGTTGGTTTTACAATGATTTTTTCTTTTAAACTAAAGTGTGGTTTTATTTTCTCCATGGATTCTGAGTAGTTTTCTTTATTTTTCTTCTTAAAATGATAAGTAATTAAGTTTTG
>NW_018247364.1:448213-449670 GCF_001263595.1 Phalaenopsis equestris
ATGCACTTCATTTACTTCTTGATTTGGCCAATCCAGATGTTAAAATTTATTGTGAGAACATGTAAGAACCGGGCCGGTATTGTCTCAGTCAACAATTGGAAAGAAACACATGAGGTTGTATGAATGAGAATATAATTCATATAATTGAGTGCAAATAAATCAGGAAATATTGATTGATGGGTGTAGAGTTAGAGGACTTTAAAGTGACAGGTTAAAGCCCCAAACTTGGTTTATTTTATTATTATAGGTTCTGATATGAGAATGTTAGCCCTCGGGTGGAGGGAATCGAGGCAACTCTAGAGTGAGAGCTAGTATCTTCCCTGCCTAGTCAGTCTTCAGAATTATTCTAACTTTAAATTAACCAATGTTCTTTATAGCAACTCTAGCAAGGGTAAAGAATATTATTGCTCCTATTTGACACAACACAATTTGCATACTTCCACAACAGAATTCCTATACTTATTACTGATTCATGATAAGAAGAAAGATATTTTTCTTATTAAGTACTTTTCATCTACGAAACTCTAATTATCTTTTTAAGTTGTTATTGTTTTGTTAAAGTATGTTTAATTTTAAATTCCTACAAAAGTCATTCTTAGTTTAAGTAATTATTTTTTTAAAATTAGAAAAACTTTCTAAAAAGTGCATATTGCATAATCTTCCTTGTGGGTTTGATATTCAGGTCTTAATCAAAAAGTCATATATTACTTGATAACGATACGTATACTTGCGTAGTATCCCAATATAAATATATATAAATTAAAAAGTTAAATAATTATTTTTCTTCAGAATCAAGTTTTTAGTTTTATTACAAAATAAGGAAATATAAGTGAAAAATACCATCAAAACTATTTTTATACTGTGCATAAGCATTAAGTATCCAGGGATCAAGTTTTTGGCACCGTTGTCGGCGGTCTTATTTAAACTTTAAAAAAAAAGTTATTTCAGGAATATCTTCTTATAGTATTTTATTTTATGTGTGTTTTATAGTATTTTATTTTTATGTTAGTGTATGTGTAGTTCAGGATTAAAAAGATTAGTGCCATACGATTATGAATTAGAAAGAACTGTTTCAAAAAAAGTAAAAAAATTAAGAATTTTAAAAAATCTAAACAAATTATAGAAATGGCAAACCAAAATGATCAAAATGTTGAAATTCATCAAGAATTTAGACCTTCACGAGATTATTCTAACCCTACTGCAGATGAATTTCATTGTAGTATTCAAAAACCTATTGTAGTGGCTAATTCATTTGAGCTTAAACCTATTATTATCCAAATAGTATCAAATAATCAGTTTGGGGGAACACTAACTGAAGATCCAAATTTACATCTTACCAATTTTCTAAAATTGTGTGCTACATTTAAATACGATGGTGTTTCAGATGATGTCATAAGACTTAGGTTATTTCCTTTCTCACTAAGGGATAAAGCTAAGATGTGGTTGAATTCGTTAGT
>NW_018247364.1:449868-451609 GCF_001263595.1 Phalaenopsis equestris
AAATGATATTACATCTTTTAATCAGTTTGAAGGAAAATCTATTTATGAAGCATGGGAATGATTTAAGAACTCTTAAGAAAGTGTCCACACCATGCTATACCAGATTAATTAATAATTCAAACATTTTATAATGGATTAATTGGTTCTCTTAGATCTATTATCGATGCCGCTGCTAGTGGTTCATTAATGTCAAAAACATTTTATGACGCTTATACTTTAATTGAAGAGATGACCACCAATAATTTTCAATGGCCTTCTAAGAGGGTGAATCCAAGGAAAGTAGCCAATATTTATGAAACTGATGCATTTATTATGTTAGCAAATAAAGTTGCTGCAATTTCAAGGAAGTTAGACCAATTTGGAATGAATTTTTCTGAACCAATTTTCATGATTGAAGAGAATTCATTAGGCCAAATGATAGATTCTCAAACATCATTAGAAACTTCGAATGTCATAAATAATAAGAAAAATAACCCAAAAATAACCCATATTTGTTATAACCCAGGTTGGAAGAACCATCCCAACTTTAACTGAAATAACAATTTGGTTGGTAATAATCAGCAATGGGGGACTAACCAAGTAAATCCAATGGGAAACTGGAACAACCAAGGGAATAATAATTATAGATCTACTTATCCTCTAGGAATCAACAATAATACACAATTTAAGGATAACAAGTTGTCTATAGAAGAAGTGGTGTTACAAATGGGTAATCAGTTACAGAGTCAATGAGCTACAATTAGAAATATTGAGAATCAACTCGGGTAAATCGCAAGTTCATTAAGTAATTGATCCCAAGGAACACTTCTTACAAATACTGAATCAAATCCAAAAGACCAGAATAAAAAACAAGTTAAAGCCATACAACTTAGATGCGGAAGAGAGTTAGAAGGTAGGGTTCAAAAAGAAATTGAAGTAGACAGAGAAGAAATTGAAGAATAAAAAGAGGACACTCCGAAAGATTTTGAAAGACATATTTCTCCGCCAAAAATTGATTTAGAAAAACCACCACCTCCATTTCCTTAAAGAAATCAACAACAGAAGTTGGATAAACAATTTTTGAAATTTTTGGAAATATTTAAGAAGCTTACAATCAATATTCTATTTGCTAAAGCCTTAGAACAAATGTCAAGCTAAGTAAATTTATGAAGGATAATCTCAACAGAAAAAGGAAGTTTGAAGATAAGAAGATAATTAGACTATTGCACTTAGAGAAGAGTGCAGTGCTGTAATTCAGAAGAAACTTCCTGGAAAGCTTAAAGATCCTGGTAGCTTTTCAATTCCATGTTCAATTCCATTAGCTTTACAATTCTATGTGCAATAGAAGACAAAGTTTATGGGAATGCTTTATGTGATTTAGGTGCAAGAATTAACCTTATGCCATTATCAATATTTAAATATTGGGATTAGGAGAAATAACCCCTACTACTGTAACTCTACAGTTAGCAGATCGTTCAATAACATATACTAAAGGAGTTATGTAAGATATTTTAGTGAAAGTGGATCAATTTATCTTTCATGTTGATTTCATTGTGCTAGATATGGAGGAAGATACAGAGATACCTATCATTTTGGAGAGACCTTTCCTAGCCACAGGAAGAACAATGATAGATGTACAGAAAGAGGAATTAATAATGTGCGTCAATGATCAAACTGTTGCTTTTAACATTTCAAAATCAATGAAATACCCTGCAAAAGGTAAAGATGACGAATGCTATAGAATGGATGTTATAAGATATCT
>NW_018247364.1:451810-454190 GCF_001263595.1 Phalaenopsis equestris
AAAGACAAATCATTTTGTCCATCAATTGAAAAACCTTCAGAACTTGAGTTGAAATTACTTCCTAAACATTTAAAATATGCCTTTTTAGGAGATTCCTCTACCTTACCTGTTATAATTTCCTCGAAGCTAACAAAGGAAGAAGATGAAAAGCTGATGAAAATTATGAAAAAATTTCAGAAAGCCTTCGGATGGACAATTGATGATATTAAAGGAATCAGTCCTTCAATTTATATGCATAGAATTAATTTGGAAGAAAATTGCAAACCCAGGGCTGACCTACAAAGGAGATTAAATCCTGTTATGAAAGAGGTTATTAAGAAATAAATTTTAAAGTCGTTAGATGCTGGAATTATCTACCCTATTTCAGATAGTGCATGGGTTAGTCCAATTCACTGTGTTCCTAAGAAAGGAGGAGTAACCTGTGAGAAGGCGCAGAACCACATGACCATGCAAGTTGTTATGATTTAAACATAGATATAAATATAAAACGCATTGATTATAGAAAATTAAATCAAGCCGAACACGATCGAATAAAGGGTTGTTCGTGTTTGGCTCGTTTACTTAACAAAAGATTCAAACACAAGCTATTGAACTAGTTGTTCACAAACAATAAGCTTTTTTGATAGCCTGGTAGGGATTCAATTTATCAAACTTGTGCTTCATTTCAGGGACAATTACATACACAAAACTCAAAACATTGTTATTTACTTATGTAATGCCCCGCTACATTTTAAAGTTGTATGATGGTAATTTTTTGTGATTTAATTAAAAAAGGGATTGAAGTCTTTATTAATGAATTTTTTGTGTTTGGAACTTCATTTGACTCATGTTTAGAACATTTATCTAAAGTTCTTAAGCGCTGTGAAGAAACAAATTTAGTCAATAACTGGGAAAAATGACAATTTATGGTAGCAGGAGGAATTGTATTAGGTCATCAAATATCAAAAAATGGTATGGAAGTACATCCTGCTAAAATTCAACATCCTGCTAAAATTCAAAAAATTCAAGTGATCGCTAATTTACCTTATCCAACAAATGTAAGGAAAATTAGGACTTTTTTAGGACATGCTCGATTCTACAGGCGATGTATTAAGGACTTTTCAAAGATTGCTAAGCCTTTATGCCATTTATTGGAGAAAGATGCAATTTTCAATTTTGATGAGGAATGCCTAAAAGCTTTTAAATTATTAAAAGAAAAATTAATCACTGCACCAATTATAGTTTCACCAAATTGGGAAAAAACTTTTGAACGCATGTGTGATGTAAGTGATTATGCTATTGGAGCTGTTTTAGGACAAAGGTATGATAAAATTTCATTGAATTATTTACTATGCTAGTAAAACTCTTAATGAAACTCAAATTAATTATACAACAACTGAAAAAGAGTTATTAGCAATAGTATATGCCTTTGATAAATTTAGAGCATATTTGATTGGAACTCATTGTATAGTGCATACAGATCATTCTACTTTTAAGTAAATGAAAAAGAAGGATACTAAACCAAGACTTATAAGATGGATTCTTCTTTTACAAGAATTTGATTTTAAAATAGTAGATTGAAAGGGAACTGAAAATCAAATTGATGATCATTTGTCCAGGCTTGAACTAAAAAAATCACTCTATTTTGAAAAGAAATTAATGAACATTTTACAGATGAAAAATTATTCACTGTAAATGAGTGGCGTGTTTCGTGGTATGCCGACATTGTGAACTATATTGTTAGTGATCTTAAACCCTATGGAATGACATACCAAAAAATGAGAAAATTTATTTATGAAGCTAAGACTTATTTTTGGGATGAACCATATATATAAACAAGGAAAGGATCTGATCATTCGAAGATGTGTACCATTAGAAGAAACTTATGAAATTATCCAAAAATGTCATAATTCTGATTTTGGGGGGCATTTTTGTGTTGATAAAATAACATACAAAATTCTACAATCTGGATTTTATTGGCCGACAATTTTTAGAGATGTTAATGCTTAAATCAAAACTTGTGATAGATGTCAAATAGTAGGCAATATTTCTAGAAGAAATGAGATGCCCCTCAATTATATGCTAGAAGTTGAAATATTTCATGTTTGGGGATTAGATTTCCTGGGACCATTTATACCATCTTTCGGAAATTTATATATTCTGTTAACAGTGGACTATGTATCCAAATGGATAGAAGTTGCTGCTTTACCTCTATGTGACGCTCAAAGTGTTGCAAAATTTTTAAAAACGAACATATTTTGTAGATTTAGGAAGTCGAGAGTTATCATTACTGATGGGGGAAGTCATTTCAAAAATGTCATTATAGAGAAGTTATTAAAGAAATATCATATAAATCATAGGATTGTTACTGCTTATCATCCTCAGACAAGTGGTTTGGTTG
>NW_018247364.1:454408-458067 GCF_001263595.1 Phalaenopsis equestris
AGATAAGGAATGAATCTTATGAGAGTGCTCAGATTTATAAAGAAAATATGAAAATGTGGCATGATCAAAAAATTCTTACTAAAAGTTTTTAGCCAGGGCAACAAGTTTTGCTATATAATTTAAGGTTAAAATATATCCAGGCAAACTTAAGTCCAGGTGGATGGGCCCATTTGCTGTGATAAAAGTTTATCCTTATGGAGCTATGGATATTAAAGATCCTAATTTTGAGAAAATTTTTAAAGTGAATGGACATAGACTAAAACCTTATTATATAGGGGATTAGAATGATGGAATGATGTTGGGTCAACCAGAATGAGCACTGGTTACATCGGGTTGACAACGTAAAATCAAGCACTTTGTAGGAGACAACCCATAGTTATCAGTGTGTTTTTTCTTGGATTATTGTTTTGAGTCTGGTTAAGAAATTTGGGGTAGTATTTTTAAGTTTATTATGTGCAAGTAATGATTTTTAGACTTTATTTAGTGACCTAGACATGTTAGAATAAGAATTTGGACGTTAAGTTGACTGGTGCAAAAATATGCACTGGAGCTTAAGCGCCAGATCTGGCGCTTAAGTGCGGAAGTTTAATTACATGTGCAAATTTCAATTTCTAGAATGTATAACTGCAATTTAGTTGAAATGAATGTGTCTTGGCAGTTTCTAGTCGTGCCTAGAAGTTATGAAGGGGAATTAGGCCTTTAAATATAAGGGGTTTGTGAAGGAATTTCACCTTGGATTATTTTTAGCCCTAAAAGTCTAAGAAAGAGAGATTTACAGAAAATGTCTTCATGGAAGATGGATTTGAAGAAGAAGGAAGAAGCCATGAAGAAGAAGTTCATTAGTCAAATTGCACAGGAGATGTATAATAGTTTCATAACCGTTAGTGTTGAAGGGATATCGAAGAAGATCAACAAGATGGAGAATTCTATATTTATATTAGAGAATAAGGTGCTTGAATTGCATGCTCATTTAGAACATATTGGGTGGCAACTTAAGATGCAATTTAGTCATACTAGTTATATAGAGATATAGAGGAAAGTGAATAAGGCGATGTTCCTTAAGCAAAAGTGGATCTAAGATGATAGTATTAGAGATCGTCACCACCGTTCATTTTATCAACTCTATATTCCTAGAGAGACTACTGAGAGACAAGAATTTGCTCCTTCTAATGAAGAGTGGAATTAAGTTAAGTGTTAGGAATTGTGTGTCGGAGTCATGTTTTTAAGTTTGTTAGTGTTTAGTTCTTGTGTTTAGTGTTTATGTCACTTATGTGTTTAATTGTAAATGTGTGTTAAGTGTTTTGTACTTAGGAAAATTTTCTCATCCAAGACTATTTGGAGAGAGAACTAAGTGTTAAATGTTTTTGTACTTGTTTGTGAATTAATATAAGTTTGTTTTTGTTAAAATTTGTGTTATTTTTAGCATGAAATTGAATTAATTATTATGGAGAATTTTGAGAGAGAAGGGAGTTATAGGAAGGAAAAATAGTCATTTAAGAGTTATGAGACCATTTTAGGCTAATAATGCATTTTACTTACAATTAAAAATTTTAAAAAGTGTGCACTGGCGCCTAAGCGCCACATCTCGCCATTGGCGCCTAAGTGCGAGCCAACCCAAGAGGTAGGCGCCTAAGCGCAACTTACCCGCACTTAAGCGCCGGTTCATGAAAACCGGTTTGCGAACTGTTAAAAGTGAATTTTTAAGTCTTAAGTGAATTTTAAATATTCAACTCAAGTTCACGATTTTGAGGGCTAGGGCAAGTGGAATTTGAAGATTTGTTGGTGGAATCGAGTGAGATTTGCTAGATCCAAGTTCCTTAAGGTAAGAACTTTACTTCTATGCAAAAATTTTGGATTTTCACCATATATTTTAAGCACATTTGGAAGATTTCAAAAATTTACTATTCATCGTGAAAAGTGAAGAAAAATTTATGGAAATTGCTTGGGAAGTTTAGTTAGTGCTTTTGGAAGTTTAGTTTAGTGATTTAAACTTGATTTTTAAAGTTATTTTTGGAATTTATCAAATTTGTAGAATGACACCAAGAATGAAAAGGAGTAGAGGAAAGAGCCCATTTGATTCGAGCAAATTTGTCAGTTCAAAAGTTCAGGATCGATATAGTGATGCTCTATAGTCATGAAAATTGATTCAGGAGCGATGTTTCAAGAGTCCAGGTGGAGAGGTAGAAAACCTGATAGTTCGTCGATAGTGGGAACAGTTATGTTGTTTCTCTGTCGTCGCAGTGATTTCTATTATGAGGGAGTTTTATGCAAATCTCCCAGAGGCTGAAGACGATCGAGTTATGGTTAGAGGGAAGTTGGTACCTTTTACTCTGTAGGTAATCAACTTGTTTTACCATTTACCACTGGAGACTTTATGTTTTTATGTGAGTTATAGTCCTACTGAAGTGGAGTTAGATGAGATTATTTCATAATTGAATATTGGGAGAGGACTTTGCAGGATTTCCAATGAGAGGAGAGTAAATTTCCCAACTTCAAAGTTATGTGCACCTTCAAAGGCTTGACACTGTTTCATTTCTACTTGTCTGCTTCCGACCAATCATCTCAGTGAAGTAACCAGAGAGAGAGCAACATTGAATTATTGTATTCAGGAGGGAAAGCCCATCAACATAGGGGCTTTGATCTATCACACTATCATCAGTTCAATTGCTGCTGCTACTACTACAGGTATGGGATTTGCTTCCTTGATATTTTCATTATGCGAGTAGGCTGGAGTGAAGTATGATAGTTGGGAGGAAGTTCTGCTACCTCTAAAGCCCATCACAAAGGTGAATGTAAAGACTTATTATGAGCATTCAATTTTTGGCTGGAGAGGAGGATTTTCTAGAAGTTATGGATTAGAGATGTCTGCTGCATCTACCTCTGATGCATCTTCATCACGACTATCTACTTCTTGTGCTTCTACATCGAGAGGTGATACCAACGCTCAGGATGAGTTATTGCAGAAGATGATGGACAATATCAATTTTACCGCTGATAAAGTACAAAATTTAGAGTGATTTGCATATCATATTAATAGTTATAATAGAAGGAAGAGTGATTATGAAGAGAAATTCCACTCATCTTTGGAAAGCCTGATTAGAGGTGAACTAGGAGTGCAATTTCTTCCATATCCTTGATATCATGATTATGAGCCTGTAGAAAAATGGTACAGCGGTGATTCTGAGGATGAAGAGTAGAGCTGAGAGATTCATTTTATGATTGTAATATGATGTGAACTATGTGGTCTGAGCTTGCTACATTTGCATCTATGTTTTTATTTTGGACTATGTTGTGATTTGGACGTTTATGTTTTATTATTATGACGTTTGTGATAGTTAATATTTTATTTTTAAACTTTAGGGTAGTAGCTGTTCTTTTGTGTTTTGTACTGTGATTTAGTTAGTTTAGAACTTAACTTAATTTCATATATGATAAAGTAGAAAATCTTGCTAGCTTAGATCTAAAACTTGAAATTCAGAAACTGTTGCCCTGTATTTTTCTTTTATCATGTTAGTGTGTTGTTTGCTTTTATACCCACTGTTTAGAAGTCTATTGAATCTCTACAAAAATTTGATCAAAAATTAATTTTACTCCTGTCTTTAGTTTTGTACTTGTATCTATAGGATGTTAAAATTCCTGTTAGCATGTTATTTTTAAAT
>NW_018247364.1:458306-459852 GCF_001263595.1 Phalaenopsis equestris
ACTATCTTTAGTAAGAAAAATTGTATTTTTAAGAACTTTAGATAATTTAGACTTTTATTTTTAATACTTAAATTTCTTTTATTAAAATGATTTTCAAAACTATTATTATATCTATAAGTAAAAGTTCAAGACTTTAACTTTACTTTAGGAAAGGAGAAATGGAATTCAAAATCATTAAAGACCTATCCAGATATAGTAATCCTTGCCTCAAAAGGAAAAAAGAAAAAAATGAAAAAAAAGAAAAATAAAAACAAGAAGAAAAAGAAAAAGAAAAAGAAAAGAAAAGAAATGTAAGAGAGAAGAAGCTTGAGAATTAGTGCCTAATCAAAAATTGGTTCTACCTTTGATCTTTTTAAAGTATAAGACTTGATAAAATCTTACGCTTATAAATATAATATAGTAAGTAAAATTATTTTTAATAAAAAAATTTAAGTAGAGAAAATAAAAGAACTAAAATCTAAATTTAGAGAACTTACAATATTTCTGAATTAGATAGGAACTCATATTTTCATAGTTCTTAACATTAAAAATTTTCAAACTTTAAGTTGGTCTCATTTACTAATTATTTTTTTATAAATTGGATTACTATATTTCTAAATCTAAGTTTTAGTAACTCCTAAAGAAACTTATATACATATCATACATATTTGGTTTTTAAAGATTGAAGTGTCATTTGAGGACAAGTAACATTTTAAGTTTGGGGGATTTTGATACACCTAAAATATATAGTATTTTTAGACACATTTTTATACCTATTTTTGAGATATTACACTTTAATGGAAGGTATTTTTATGTTTTTCTTGCAGTTACAAGTAAAAATGGAAAAAAAAGCTTAAAGGAGTGAAAAAAATTCAAATTTGGAGCGAAAAGGTGAAAAATTGTGCAAAAGAGTTTTGGCGCCTAAGCACCAGATCCGACGCTTAAGCACCGATTAAATAGAGAAGGTCATGCCTAAGCGCCGAGAGCCCATTGGCTTAATAGGTGGTTGTAACCACCATGGACGGTAATTATCATGAAAGGATGCACAAATACATCGAATCAAGACACATTTTGAAGAGATCCCAAGGCACCTCTTGGAAAACTCTAAAAGAAAGAAGAGAGGACTTAGAAAAGAGTCCTGAAAATATTGACAAGTTTTGAAAGTTCTTTTCTGGGGAGTTTTTTCAGAGAGATGTTTAGGAACCACTTTTTATTTACTTTATCCTTTTTGTTATTTTGTTTTGAGTGATTGTAAAAGAGAAGAGATTCAAAGGAACTTCAAGAGTTTGGTGGAGGACTTGCGATAAGTTTTTATCTTTTTGTTTTTAGACAACTTTTGGTTTTAATTGAGACTTGTTGTTGGTTTGACAATGATTTCTTCTTTTAAACGAAAGTGTGGTTTTATTTTCTCCATAGATTCTGAGTAGTTTTCTATATCTTTCTTCTTAAAATAATAAGTAATTAAGTTTTGGATGGAAGTTGTGGAGAGTATTGATCTTTAATGTTCGAAGAAGTTATGATGATTTAAATCCATGCACTTCATTTACTTCTTGATTTGACCAATCCA
>NW_018247364.1:459963-463397 GCF_001263595.1 Phalaenopsis equestris
TAATTCATATGATTCAGTGCAAATAAATAGGAAAATATTCATTGATGGGTGTAGAGTTAAAGGACTTTAAAGTGACAGGTTAAAGCCCCCAACTTGGTTTATTGTTTTAGGTTCTGATACGAGAATGTTAGCCCCCAGGTGGAGCAAATCGAGGCAACTTTAGAGTGAGAGCTAGTATATTCCTTGCTTAGCCGATCTTCAGAACTATTCAAACTTTAAATTAGTTAATGTTCTTTATAGCATCTCTAGTAAGGGTAAAGAATATTATTACTCCTATTTGGCACAACACAATTTGCATACTTCCATAATAGAATTCATATACTTATTACTGATTCATGATAAGAAGAAAGATATTTTCATATTAAGTACCTTTCTTCTACAAAAACTTTAGTTATCTTTTCTCTGTTTCGTTAAAATATCAAAAATACCAAAAATATTTTAATTTTAAATTCCAACAAAAATAGTTTTTAGTTTAAGTATTTATCTTCTTAAGATTAGAAAAACTTTATAAAAAGTGCATATTGCATAATCTTCCCTGTGGGTTCGATATTCAGGTCTTATTCAAAAAGTTCTATATTACTTGATAATGATACGTATACTTGTGTACTATCCCAATATAAATATATATAAATTAAAAAGTTAAATTCTTATTTTTCTTCAAAATCAAGTTTTTGGTTTTATTGAAAAATAAGGAAATATAAGTAAAAAATTTCATGAGAACTATTGTTATACTGTGCATAAGCATTAAGTATCCATGGATCAGTAAGCTTCTTGAATATTTCAAAAAATTTTGAAAATTATTGGTCCAATTTTTTTTATTTAGGTCTTTGACAAAAAGGTGGTGGGGGTCTTTCTAACTTAATCTTGGTTGGAGAGTTAGGTGTTTCTGCTTCCTTAGGAATAATTTCTTCAGGTCTCTCAATTTCAACTTCTCTCTCAACTTCTATCACTTTTTGAACTCCAACATTTAATTTCATTACACTCCTTAGTTGATCGCTTTAAGTTGTTATGGCTTTTTGCTTTTATCTTTAGGATTGATCTCAACATTACTAGGCAGTGTTCCTTGAGGCCTATTGCTAAGTGCGTTAGCAATTTGTCTCAGTTGATTCTCCTTATTACTAATAGCAACACTTTGACTTTGTATATAATTACCCATCTGCAACACCACTTCTTCTATAGACAACTTCTTCTACTTAACTTGTTGATTAAATCCAGAAGGATGAGTAGGTCTAAAGTTAGCATTACCCTGGTTTTTCCAATTTTCCGGGTCTGTTGATAGTATTTATAGTTTCCAAAGAAGTATGAAAATCAATCAATTGTCTTAATGAATTTTCTTCAATCATTTGGGGTGTTGGAGAAAATTTTATTCCAATTTGGTCTATCTTCTTAGATAATGCAGCAACTTGACATGCAATCATTGAAATAACATCGTCACATGAATAATGGCCACTTTCTTAGAATTTACCCTATCAGAAGGCTATTGAAAATTATTTGTAGTAATTTCTTCAATTAATGAATAAGCTTCATAAAAGGGTTTAGGCATTAATGAACCTCCAACAACAGTATCTATAATAGATCTAAGGGATCCTACTAACCCATTATGAAAATTTTCAATGATTAAACAGTCCGGTAAAGCATGATGTGGACACTTTCTAGGGAGTTCTGTAAATCTTTCTCAAGCTTCATATATAGACTCTCCTTCATACAGAGTAAAAGAAGCAAAATTATTATAAGCTTCATAGTTTTAGAAGGTGAAAAATACTTAACCAAAAATTTTTGAGCTAAATCTCCCCAAGTTCTAATAGATCCAGGGGCTAACAAATGTAACCACATCTTAGCTTTATCTCTTAATGAAAAAGGAAAAAGTCTAAGTCTAACGACACCATTTGATATGCCATCATATTTAAATATAACATACAATTCTAAAAAGCTTGCTAAATGTAAATTGGGATCTCATATGGTGTTCCTCCAAACTGATTTTTTTTGTACCAGTTGTATAATTAAAGGTTTAAGTTCAAATGAGTTAGCCTCTATAACAGGAGTTTGAATGCTTAAATGAATTTCTTCTACAGTAGGGTTCACATAATCCCTTAAAAGTTTTTGTAAATTATGTTGTCCATTTTCAGCATTTTGAATTTCAATATTATTTTGAGATGTGCTAGCCATTTCTTGAAAATTATGAAGTTTTCCTTGTTTTCAAAATTTTCTAATAGTTTGTTCCAATTCAGAATTGTAAGGCACTAAATTTTCAGAACTACGCATAAATAATGTAAACAATTGCAGAGAATAAAATAGCACACCAAAAATTTTGGAGAGAAAATGTAAATTGGGATTTAGAACTATGCATAAACAATGTAAAAAATTACAGAGAATAAAATAACACACCAAAAATGAAAATATATATTTTTAAATTTTAAATTTTAAAAATTTTTTTTTTGGTTTTTCTAATTTTTGAAATTTTTTTTTAAAATCTAATTTTTTAAATTTACAATTCAAATAAAATTGTAAGTCAAAAAGTTTTGTCGCAATCCCAGAAAATGGTGTTAAAAACTTGACCCGACCCGCAATTACGTGTATTTTTAATCTCCAGAATTTTTCCAAAAATTATGTCTCAAATTTATTTCTAGCGGCTAGTGTGAACAAATATATAATAATTTATGAATTATATATTAAATTTTCACACTAGGGGTGTGACCAAAGAAAAATATGTTGAGATTTTCATACCTATTTTATAATATTTTTGATGATATTACACTTTAAAGAAAGATATTTTTGATGTTTTGTTGCAGGAATGATGAATTAGGGTCATTGGAGCAAAAACATGCAAAAAAGAGCAAATTTGGAGCGAAAAGGACAAAAATGTGAAGATTTGAAAATGGGAAGGTTTGAACGAGGGCCCCGACGGCGAGGCCAACGACGCCGACGGCGGACTTTTCCCGAGACTCCAGATTTAATTAACTTAGAAGGCACACCGACGGCACCCTCGAGGCCGCCGACGGCGAGATCAACGATTATGTCCAACAATGCATTGGTTGAGGACGAATTTTTGAGGGGTGCTTCAGCAACTCTTGGGAAAACTCATCCACAACTTTAAAAGAAGATTTTGGTTGAAAATGGAGCACTAGAGGACCTGTAGGTTAGAGAGGTTCCATTAGTGTATAGAGAATTTATTAGAGTGTCAAAATTGTAAGGAATTCTTCGAGAGATTGTAAGAGTGGAGGGAAAGTGAGAGATTTCTTCCTCCTTGCCGCTTCGAAGAGGAATTTTGTGTGCTGTAAAGAAAGGAAGAGATTCAGAGGAACTTCGAGGAGTTAGCTTGGGGAGAAATTAGAGATAAGTTTATTTACTTGTTGTAGTTTGTATGACTTTGCTTTTATATATGAATTTCGAGTTTTGTTGTGTTTTCCCCATGAGATCTGAGTAGTTTTCTCTGT
>NW_018247364.1:463408-464887 GCF_001263595.1 Phalaenopsis equestris
AGATTTGTGAAATGGTGATTTGAATTGGTTGAGCCATGAAAATGTTAAAGAATTTGTGATGATCTTTTCACTTTGATCTTAATTTACTTTCAATATGGTCAATTGATTTGTTAAAATATGTTGAGTTTTACAACTAAAGTGAAGATTACATCCAAGATTTAGGGAGTATAAAGCCCTTGGAAGTTGGGTGCAAATAAATAGGGAAATAAAATTATCGGGCGTAGAATTAGAGATTTTAGAGTGACAAACTAAAATCCCCAATTCGGTCCTGTCGTTTGGGTGTTGAAGTGTAGATGTTAGCCCTTAGGCGAGGGGAACGTGAGAGCCGGTGTCCTCCCAGCCTAGCCGCAGATTCAGTAAGCATGCATAGGATTAGTCAATGTTTTTTATGCCTAGGCCAAAGGATAAAGAATAGGTATGCTCCTATTTGGCACAATACAACTAGAACCGATTCACTTTATCCATTAACTATAATTTCTTGACAAGGAGAATGATGTTTTCTTATATATTGAATATCACATTAAAAACCTTATCAGTATAATTATTTATTTAAGAGTTATTTAAGATTATATATTTATTTCAATTGCGTATTAGTGACAGATAAGCAATTTGAATTCCATTGTTGTGATTAAGTATTACTTTTCTAAAATCTTAGTTCCTAATATTACTCCCTGTGGGATCGATATCTAGGACTCCATTAGAGCCCTATAATACTTGAGGGATACTTATACTTGCATTGATATGTGTGACTTTACAATTACTGAATATTTTATACATACATCTTTATCGAATCTATAACTGTTATTAAGTTTTTGGTGCAGTTTCTGAGGAATTAAATCTTTTAGCAGCTGTATCAAATACTTATATTTTAAAGCATATATAAAGTAGCTGGAAAGTTTTTGGCGTCGTTGTCGGGGAGTAAACAATAATCATAATTAGAGTAACGGACAAATTAGGATTATTAGAAAATTTTTACTTGAATTGCAACTTATTTTTATATTTAGTTAACTATTTTCAGTGTACTGATTTCAAATTGTCTGTGCAAAATTTGGACCTGAAAATCTTATACCCTACGATTCAGAATTAGAACGCACTGTTAGAAAAATTAGAAGATTGAGAAGAGAACCTAGAAATTCTGATACAATAGAAAAAAAAACATGAACAATCAAGGAATAGAAAACGAACACCAACCTAGACCCCTACGAGATTATGCAAATCCTACATTAGATGAAATTCACTTATCTATCCAAAATCCTAATGTAGGTGCTAATTCATTTGACCTTAAACCTGCTATTATCCAGATGGTACAAAATAATCAATTTGGAGGTACACCAAATGAAGATCCTAATTTACACCTTGCTAGTTTTTTAGAACTTTGTGCTACCTTTAAATATGACAGAGTTTCAAACGATGCTGTTAGACTTAGACTTTTTCCTTTTTCACTTAGGGATAAGGCTAAGATGTGGTTAAATTCGTTAG
>NW_018247364.1:466423-467626 GCF_001263595.1 Phalaenopsis equestris
TATAGAAGATGTGTTAGTAAAAGTTGATAAATTTATCTTTCCTGTGGATTTCATTATTTTAGATATGAAGGAAGATAAAGAAATACCTATCATTTTAGGGAGACCATTTTTAGCTACTGGAAAAGCTATGATAGATGTTCAAAAAGGAGAATTAACGATGAGAGTTAATGATCAAGAAGTGACTTTTAACATTGTAAATTCTATGAAATACCCTACTGTTGAAAGAGATAATGAATGTTTTTGTATGGAAATTAGTGAACATCCATTGAATGAACATTTTAAAGAATATTTTGAAGAGAATAAACAATTTGAAGATAGTGATGAAGTTATTTTGGATGAATTAGAAAATGAAAAATTAGATTATGTTCAGGAAAGATTTGAGATGCTGGATATTATAGAAAATACTGACAAGAATCTAGTTCCGTCAAGTATAAAACCACTTGAACTTGAGTTGAAAATATTGCCTAGCCACTTGAAGTATGTATTTCTGGGAGACTCATCTACATTACTTGTTATTTTATATTCAGAATTAAATGATTTACAAGAGCAAATTTTGAAATGGTTAGACACTGGAATTATATATCCTATTTCAGATAGTGTGTGGGTAAGTCCAATTCATTGTGTTCCTAATAAAGGAGTGACTATTGAAATAAGAGAAAATAATGAATTAATACCTATTAGACAAGTTACTGGGTGGCGTATTTGCATTGATTATAGAAAATTAAACACTGCCACCAGGAAAGATCAATTCTCTTTACCCATTTTAAACCAAATAGTAGATAGACTTGCTGGGCACAATATTTTTGGTTTTTAGATGGATATACTGGTTACCATCAAATTCCTATTGCCCCTGAGGATCAAGAAAAGACAACATTTACTAGTCCTTTTGGAACTTTTGCTTTTCAAAGAATGTCTTTCGGATTATGTAATGCACCTGCAACATTTCAGAGATGTATGATGTCTATATTTAGTAAGTTAATTGATGATGGATTGGAAGTATTTATGGATGATTTCTCTGTATTTGGAACATCATTTGATGCATGCTTAATTTATCTTGAAAATTTTTTGGAGTTATGCGAAACAACTAATTTAGTTCTAAATTGGGAGAAATGTCAATTTATAGTTGCAGGAGGAATTGTATTAGGGCATAAAATTTTGGAAGATGGTATGGAAGCAGACCCTGCAAAAATTCAAGTTATATCT
>NW_018247364.1:467841-469357 GCF_001263595.1 Phalaenopsis equestris
GAAATTTTGAAATGGTTGGACACTGGAATTATATATCCTATTTCAGATAGTGCTTGGGTAAGTCCAATTCATTGTGTTCCTAAGAAAGAAGAGTGACTGTTGGAACAAAAGAGAATGATGAATTAATACCTATCAAACAAGTTATTGGGTGGCGTATTTGCATTGATTATAGAAAATTAAACACTGCCGCTAGGAAGGATCACTTCCCTTTACCATTTTTAGACCAAATAGTAGATAGACTTGCTGGGCACAAAAATTTTTGTTTTTTAGATGGATATACCGGTTACCATCAAATTCCTATTTCTCCTAAGGATCAAAAAAAGACAACATTTACTATTCCTTTTGGAACTTTTTCTTTTCGAAGAATGCCTTTCAGATTATGTAATGCACCTGCAACATTCCAGAGATCTATGATGTCTATATTTAGTAAGTTAATTGATGATGGATTGGAAGTATTTATGGATGATTTCTCTGTATTTGGAACATCATTTGACGCATGCTTAAGTTATCTTGAAAAAAATTTGGAGTTATGCAAAGAACTAATGTATCTCTAAATAGGGAGAAATGTTAATTTATAGTTGCAGGAGGAATTGTATTAGGGCATAAAATTTTAGAAAATGGTATGGAAGCAGACCCTGCAAAAATTCAAGTTATATCTAAATTAACACCTCCTACTAATGTAAGAGAGGTTAGGAGTTTTCTTAGACATGTTGGTTTTTACAGGGGTTTTATTACAGATTTTTCAAAAATTACTAAAACTCTATGCCAACTTTTAAAGAAGGACAAGAAATTTGAATTGACTAAAAAATGTTTAAATGCCTTTGAGTTATTAAAGGAAAAATTAATCATTGACCCTATTATAGCTTCATCTAACTGGGAGAAACCATTCGAACTGATGTGCAATGCTAGTGATTATGCTATTGGTGTTGTTCTCAGATAAAGGTATGAAAAGATTTTTAAAGTTATATACTACGCTAGTAAAGGTCTTAATGATGCTCAAATTAATTATACTATTATGGAAAAAGAGTTACTGATCATTGTGTATGCTTTAGAAAAATTTAGATCTTATTTAATTGGGACTAAATGTGTTGTGCACACTGATCACTCTGCTATTAAATATATGATGCAAAAGAAGGATGTCAAACCAAGGTTAATTAGATGGTTACTTTTGATGCAAGAATTTGATCTTGTGTTTATTGATAGAAAGGGAACTGATAATCAAATTGCTGATCATTTGTTGAGATTGGAAAACCCTGAATTATCTGACACTGACAATGAAGTTGCAGGCAGTTTCCCTGATGAACAACTTTATAATATTAATGAGTGGAAAGTACCATGGTATGTTGATATTGTTAATTATTTTGTAAGTGATATTTTGCCACATATGCTGACACTGCAATAACAAAGAAAATTTATTCATGATGCAAAAGCATATTTTTAGGATGAGCCTTATTTATATAAATAATGTAAGGATCTTATTATGAGGAGATGTGTACCTTATGAAGAAACTGATCTA
>NW_018247364.1:469567-470394 GCF_001263595.1 Phalaenopsis equestris
TATTGGCCTAATATCTTTAGAGATGTTTATAGATACATAAAAACTTGTGATCGATGTCAACGAGTAGGCAATATATCTAGAAGAAATGAAATGCCTCTGAATTTCATGTTAGAAGTTGAGATCTTTGATGTTTGGGGATTATATTTTATGGGACCATTTATTCCTTCATTTAGGAAATTATACATATTAATTGCAGTAGACTACGCTTCTAAGTGGATTGAAGCACAAGCCTTACCTCGTTGTGACTTACCTCGTTCGTTGTGATGCTAAAAGTGTTTCAAGATTTTTAATGAAAAATAATTTCACTAGATACGGAATGCCTACAATGATTATCACTGATGGAGGATCCCATTTTAGGAATAAATACATTCAGAGATTGGCATAAAAGTTTAATATTATTCAGAGAATCTCTACTTCCTATCATCCTCAAACCAGTGGATTAGCTGAAGTTTCTAATAGAGAGATTAAACAAATACTTAAAAAGACTGTACACCTTAGTAGAGTAGATTGGTCCATTAGACTGGATAACGCATTATGGGATTACAGGACTGCTTATAAAACTCCAATTGGAATGACTCCTTACAGGCTGATTTTTGGAAAGACGTGTCACTTACCAGTAGAATTGGAGCATAAAGCATATTGGGCGATTAAAAAAATCAATTATAATTTGAAAGATGTTGATAAGAGGAGATTGTTACAATTGAATAAGTTGGAAGAATTAAGAAATGAATCTTATGATAACGGCAGAATTTATAAGGAGAAACTAAAGTTATGGCATGATCGAAAGATTAACCAAAAGAACTTTAAACCAGGACAAGAAGTTTTGC
>NW_018247364.1:470533-473233 GCF_001263595.1 Phalaenopsis equestris
GAAATGAATCTTATGATAATAATGACAGAATTTATAAGGAGAAACTAAAGTTATGGCATGATCGAAAGATTAACCAAAAGAACTTTAAACCAGGACAAGAAGTTTTGCTTTACAATACTAGGCTGAAGTTATTCCCTGGGAAATTGAAGTCTCGTTGGTTAGGACCCTTTACTGTGACTCAAGTTTATACTTACGGAGCTGTTGAAATTGAAGATCAGAAGATTGGAAATAGATTTAATGGAAATAGATTTAAAGTAAATGGACACAGATTATTTAAGTAATGCTGGAAATGAAAATGAACATATTCAGAGACCTTCAAGAGATTATGCTGATCCTACAGTAGATGAAATTCATTTGAGCATATAAAACCTTATTGTAGCTGCCAATTTATTTGAACTTAAACCTATTATTATTGAAATGTTACAAAAAAATCAATTTGGAGGAACATCAACTAAAGATCCTAATTTACACCTTGCTAGTTCTCTAGAATTGTGTATAGTTTGTGGTAGTATTGAGTTCTACTACTCTTATTTACCCTTGAATCATCATAAAACTTGGATCCATAGAGAAAAATTAGAACGCATTCAGACCAAAGCGAAACTGTGCAACTTTTGCCTTGGGCACCGACGGCGCCATCGACGCCGTCGATGGCGGGGTTTTCCTGAGAGTCCAAGCAATTAAATACAGAAGGCTCGCTGACGGCGCCCTTAACGTCGCCGACGATGAGACCAACGGGATGGTGATTTCTGGAGTTTGAATGACGATTTTTGGCGGTTTTTAGGCGGGAGTTACCCTTTTTAAACTCCTAAATTTGTTCCTAAGTTCATATTTCCCCCAAAAAGAAAGTGAAACTCCCCAAATTCATTCTTATGGCGTCTAATTCCCTTGATAATCCCAGAATGTGAGTGTTCAACCGGAGAAAGTTCATTAGTGCGAAAGCGCAGCGAATCTTCAATAAGGTACTGACGATAAGGTACTGACGAAGTACTAGCAAAGAAGAGATTAATCAATGAATGAGGATTCATAAATTGAGGATTGAATAATCTCTCTACGGAAATTGAAGAGATGATAGTGCGGCGAAGATGAGAAGTGTTGTGCTATACTACCGCCGCCGTGGTTGTTCCTGTGGTGAAGGAATTTTATGCAAATTTGCATGGAATCATCTAGGGAGTCATCTATGTACGAGGTAGATGGATAACTTTCACTCCTTCAAGGATCAAAGAATTATATATGATCAAGAACGTTCCTGTCTGCCATTATTCCAATTTCGTCCCGACAAGAAACCAGATGAATGAGATTTACCAATATTTAATGGGCGAAACTGAAGACTGGGAAATGAGAGAAAACGGGCATGTTAGTTTTTCTGCGACACTCCTAAATCCCGATTTGAAACACTGACACTTCTTCATTTCTGCAAAACTATTACCGAAAATGAAGATCGGTAAAGTTTCTAAGGAAAGTATTATTCTGAATTACTGCATCTAAACGAAACTACCGATCGGTATTGGATCAATAATTGTGAAGTCTGTTTTGGGCCTCATCGTTCATAGATCAACTTATGGGCTTGGAAACCCTTCCACAATTTTCTCACTTTGCAGTCAGTTCCAAGTATCCTATGAAAATTGGGAAAAGGTACTTCTACCTTGGAAGCCTTTGGACCCAATTGAGAGATTCTCAACCTATGAAGATGAAAATGACATGATTATTATGGTGCATCAATCGTCTCAGAATTCACTGTTGATTCAACCTTTAGTTCTGGACAAGACTCTGGTGATCCTGTGCAGAATCAAGAAATTGGAGAAGGAGGTACAAAATGTCATGAATACAATTAATAATATCTCTGATTTCTTCGATCATCTAGACTGGAGGATGAAAGAACATTTTTCTCACTCTAGACTTATTGAAGATAGTTTGATACGACTTATGAGGAGGATGAAATTGATAGAAGAAGATTCTACTGAAGAATTTCCATACCGACCCTTTTATAACCTCTTCGTTCATGTGCAATCAATGGGTGATCTTAGAGGAGAATCTAGTATCGAATATGAAGAATAGTAGATTTATATTGCTATCTGTATGTCTATGTATGTAATTTGATTTGAACTTTGCATTTGCTTTGCTTTAGAATTATGCTTTTAGATCTCTGTATAGTTGAGACTAAGCATAGGATGTTTTGTTTTCAGCGTTTTGAGTGTTATGGCTTGGATTACGATGCTGAATTAATGTATTAAGGTTGAGAAAATACCAAACTTAGGTGTGTTATGTAACGTATATTGTAACTCTTGGAATTTATATATAATTGTAATGTTTTGTGTTGTGAAAGTTTGTGTTGTGAAAGTTTATTTGTGATAAGTACATCATTTAATCACTTAAAATTATGTCTATAATGATTTAACGGATGTCGTTGAGGCTTGAAATTGATCCAAATCACAAAATTCTAGGAATTGAACCAAACCAATAGAGCCCGCCGACGGCACCCTCGATGCCGCCGAAGGCAGACTTTTAACAGAAATTTCCCGAGACTTAGGATATAATTTCAATAGAGCGCGCCGACGGTGCTGAATACGCTGCCGATGGCGAGATCCCGAAAAAACACCTTTAACCGTGATTTTGACCAATCAACTGCCACTATTCATCATCCCCTTCCTCTGAAAAATGCAATTTTTGACCTAGGGCTTGAGAGATCTTGGATTGGGAGGC
>NW_018247364.1:473472-475415 GCF_001263595.1 Phalaenopsis equestris
AGAGGCGAAATGTGTTTGACGAGTCTCGCTTCGTCAATGCGAAGGCTCAATCGAGGTTTACTTCAGTATTTGAGGGAAGGAAATGTATACAAGATTGAGTTTTTGAGAGTCCGGGAGGAGAGATTGAACGAGTTATCACCGAGCGGAGGTGGAAAAACTTCTGTTACACCACCAATAAGGCTGCTGCAAATATTTTAAAAGAATTTTATACCGACGTGTTCTATTCTGAAGACAGAATCATTCAAGTGCGGGGATTTTCTGTTGAGTTTAGTGCCGCCCGCATTAACTCCTTTTACGAAGTCCCAGACTCTTATAGCTGCCACTATGAATCCTTCAGTACTATGGAAGGCGCCTCGAATGATGTGATCAACTTTCTCACTGATGGGAAAGGAACATGGAAGATTAACCAACGAGAACGGGTAATTTTTTATGCTTTCATGTTAAATGCCACATCTAAAGCGTAGCACTATTTATTTCCTCTACTCTGTTACCGACTTATCACCATAGTGAGGTAACAAAAGATAGATCTATTCTGAATTTTTGTATTTAGAATAACATAAATATAAATGCGGGGAGGATCATTTTTAAGAATATATTGACTACGGCAAGGAGTGAAACAAGTGGAGGTCTAGGACATCCTGACATTATTTATGCACTTTGCCAACTTTTTGGAGTGGAAGCTGAAGGTGATGAGGAATGGGTTTAACCTATGAAACCCATTAGTAAAGCTAATTTGAAAACTTATGAATCCCATGAAAAATGGAGAACTAGAAGTAGAAGTTAAGAACCTTCTCTTAGTAGAGATGTCCCCTCTAATAGTTATGGCTTTCCTTCTTCTAGCTCCCCTGCCCTAACTGACTTGATGAATGAGTTGACCTTGCAGCGAAAGAGTATAGAATTAATAAATGAAAGGATTGGAGGTTTAGAATGTTGACATGATTATGATAGTGAGTACCTTCAGAGGCATTCAAATTTTGAGATAGCATATTACGAAGCTCAGGCCCAGCACTACAGAGGTGAGCCTGATGTTACTTTCCCTGAATGCCCCCGATGTACTCAGTATCAGCCCAATCCACCTGCTGATCAAGGAGACGAAGACATAGTTTGGGATTTTGATATTTGAATGTAATTGATGTACTTGTACATTTATTTTTGTAATCTTTTATAATAGAAATGGATGTTTGTGTGCATTTATACTTTCATTTTTATTGTTATGTTGTAATTGGATAAATTTTAATTTTTGTTATAAAGTTAGAGTGGTAGTTAAAATTTGAATGTGTAGTATAATGGATGTTGATTAGTACTTTGTGAATTGTATTGTAATGTGATTTTTATCTTGCATTTTAATTGTAATTATTTTATTTAGTATTGTGGATGTGCTAGTGAATTATTGTGTTTGTTTAATGTTTTAGTTTTGTACTTATTTCAAAATTTCATTACCCAGTAATTTCTCTAATGATTTATTGTGTAGAAAGCTCCTAATGTTACAGACCAGGTGAAGTAGAAATTTTGAGAAGTATTGCAAAAATTTCAGAATGATGAAAATGCCTAAAATACTGAGGTATGATTTATATTTAGAGTTTTTCTTTCTACCTGTATCATTTCATATTGAAAAATTTAAGTTTGGGGGAGGAAAGAAAAAGATCAACTATTAGATGTCCTCTATTTAAATATTTTCAAAAATTATTAATATGATTTTATATAGTGAATTTAATTCAGGTAACTATATTTTGTAGCTATTTAAATATTATGGTAGATTTAAGGAAATATTTTTGTAATGAAAATTATATTTGTAACTTAAGATATTTAGTATAAGAGAGTAAGACTATAGTTAACTATTTAAAGTAAAGGAAACTATATTTTGAAGTGTTAAGAATCTGGAAATTTATTTGAGAAGAAAAGATTGGGGCTCAATGATGTAAAAGCTATGAAATATTTATAAG
>NW_018247364.1:475435-477003 GCF_001263595.1 Phalaenopsis equestris
AAGAAAGGTGATGTTCAAAATCATTAAAGGCTATCCAGATATAGTAATCCTCACTTGAAAAAGGAAAAAAAGGATTGACAACAATCCCTTAAAAGAAAAGAAAAATATATAGGATTGAAAGCAATCCAAATGAAAAAAGAGAAAAGGAAGAAAAAATATGAAAGTGAGGAGAAGCTTGAGGATATGTCTAATCAAAAATTGGTTTCACTGGACCTACTTAAAGGGAAAACCTAAATACATTCTTGAACTTATATTTATGGAATAGATCTTTTACTAGTGGTGTTCTCATGAAGTTCCTATCCTTCGAATATTCTAAATGACTTAATATTGCAACATATAGTCATTCTTGAAATAAATAGAAGACTAGAACTCTTAAAACGTGATGACTAGATAATCTTGTAGCTACAGAGTTAATTTATTTACTTGAATTTTTTCTGAATATCTCACTATGGTTTTTATCTAAATCAAACTTATAGTATTTCTGAATTAAAATGTTACTACCATAGATCATAACTTTTATATAGTACTAAAATTACTTAAGAACAAGTAATAGTTAAGTTTGGGGGATTATGACCAAAGAAAAATATGTTGAGATTTTCATACTTATTTTATACTATTTTTGATGATATTGCACTTTAAAGAATGGCATTTTTGATGTTTTGTTCCAGGAATGATGAATTAGGGTCATTGGAGCAAAAGAATGTAAAAAGGAGCGAATTTGGAGCCAAAAGGACCAAAATGTGAGGATTTGAACTAGGGCGCCGACGGCGAGCCCAACAGCGCCGACAGTGAGCCCAACGATGCCGACGGGGAGCCCAACGGTGCCGACGGCGGACTTTTCTCGAGACTCCAGATTTAATTCACTTAGAAGGCCCACCGATGGCGCCCTCGAGGACGCTGACGACTAGCTCGGCGGGTATGTCCAACAATGCAATGGGTGAGGGGCAACTCTTGGGAAAACTCATCCAACTTTAAAAGAATAATTTGGTCGAATATTGAGGAGGCTCTAGAGGTCCTGGAGGTTAGAGAGGTTCCATTTGTTTATAGAGAATTTACTAGAGTGTCAAAATTGTGAGAAATTCTTCGAGAGATTGTAAGAGTGGAGGGAAAGTGAGAGATTTCTTCCTCCTTGCTACTTTGAAGAGGAATTCTGTGTGTTGTAAAGAAAGCAAGAGATTCAGAGGAACTTCGAGGAGTTTCCTTGGATAAATTAGAGATAAGTTTATTTACTTGTGTAGTTTGTACGAATTTGCTTTTATATATGAATTTCGAGTTTTGTGTTTTTCCCATGAGATTTTAGTAGTTTTCTTCGTCTTTCTTTTTGTCTTGAGATTTATGAAATGGTGATTTGAATTGGTGGAGTCATGAAAATGTTAAAGAAATTGTGATGATCTTTTCACTTCGATCTTAATTTACTTTCAATCTGGCCAATTGATTTGTTAAAATATGTTGGGTTTTACAACTAAAGTGAAGATTACATCCAAGAACCAGGGAGGTCAAAACCCTTGGAAGTTGGGTGAAAATAAATAGGGAAATAATACTATCAGGCGTAGAATTGGAGATTTTAG
>NW_018247364.1:477044-478937 GCF_001263595.1 Phalaenopsis equestris
TGAAGTGTAGATGTTAGCCCTCAGGTGAGGGGAACGTGGGAGCTCCTAAGCGAGAGCCGGTATCCTCCCAACCTAGCTACAAATTCAGTAAACAAGCGTAGGATTAGTCAACGTTCGTTATGCCTGGACTAAAGGGTAAAGAATATGTATGCTCCTATTTGGCACAATACAACTAGAACTGATTTACTTTATCCATTCATTATAATTTCTTGACAAGGAGAAGGATGCTTTTTTATACATTGAATATCACATTAAAAACCTTATTAGTATAATTAGTTATTTAAGAGTTATTTAGGATTACATATTTATTTCAATTGCCTATTAGTGACAGATAAGCAATTTGAATTTCATTGTTGTGATTAAGTATTACTTTTCTAAAATCTTAGTTCGTAAGTCTAATATTACTCTCTGTGGGATCGATATCTAGGACTCCATTAGAGCCCTATATTACTTGAGTGATACGTATACTTGCGTCGATAAGTGTGACTTTACAACTACCGAATATTTTATACATACATCTTTATCAAATCTATAACTATTATTAAGTTTTTAGTGCAGTTGCTGAGGAATTAAATCTTTTATTAAATCTTGGAATTAAATCTTTTAGCAGCAGTATTAAATACTTATATTTTTAAGCATATATAAAGTCGCTGTCAGGGAGCCATGCAAGTATATGAATCATTTCAAGTAATATAGGATTTTCCTTAAAAAGTACAGTATCGATCCCACGAGGAAAGTGATAACTCTTAAAATCAACTTACAGAATTTTTATTTAAATTATAAATTCAACAGATAAGAGATCTATAATGATATGCTTAATAAAAATTACTAATAAAGAGTTAAAAAGAAATTAACAACTAAATGTAACGGGTTAATAAAACATAACAGTGAGTTTGGATATTATGGAGAACCTTTTCCTTTACAAAGAGAATTTAACCTATATAGGATTCAAGTGATTTAAGAAAAAATTGATGTATTATCACAAATAGAAGCATGCCTTACTCTTTACCCCCCTATTGCTAGCAAAGAACATTGGCTAACTTAAGGCCCATTACTTAACATCTCAATTCCACATTAGAACTATCTAGCCTTTAACCTCTAGATGCCCCTAGCCTATGCCAATATGATGGTTGAATCTTAGCGGCAAGGTACTAAACCTTAAGCTAAATTGATAAGAATCTAGCCTATCACTCTAGAACTAACCAATTTTATGCCCATCAAAACTTATCTCCCTATTTATTTGTACTCCCTCTTAGCTGATTTCCATGACTCTGCCTAGAATGAAGTGTGGTATCCACTATTTGGGTAAAATCATAGCCCTCTCAAGTCATTATGTTTCTCAACGGATTTTAACCTCACAAGAGACCAGTTTGTAAATTAAATGAAGATTTGGTGAAAATACCATCATAAATTTTAAGAGTAAAAAAGAAGTCTTTTTTAAATCATTCTCATCTCACAAGATTAATTCCCATATGCAAGGGGAAAGAAAGGGAACTACTCAAAATACATGGAGATTAAATAAAACCAAAACATTTGCATTGAAATCCAAGTCTTACAAAAAAAACTTAAACACAAATACAAAGTATCTTATGTCTTATTAATACACCTAAAATATATAATACTTTTAGACACATTTTTATACCTATTTTTGAGATATTGCGCTTTAATGGAAGGTATTTTTGTGTTTGTATGGTAGATACATGTAAAAAGGGTGAAAATGCTTAAAGAAGTGAAAAAAGGATCAAATTTGGAGCAAAAAGGTAAAAAATATGCAAATGAGTTTTGGCGCCTACGCTTCAGATCTGGCGCTTAAATGCTGATTAAACAGAGAAGGTCGCGCCTAAGCACCAAAGGTCCCGTTGTTGACCTCACTTTTGGTTGAGATCTAGAAAC
>NW_018247365.1:0-1879 GCF_001263595.1 Phalaenopsis equestris
TTATTTTCTAAAACTACTCTGGCCATAGGAAACTTTCATGAAATTTTGTAGAATTTTCTAAGTCATATACAATTTTCTATAATTATTTGAATAGAAAACGCATAAAAACTTAGAAAATCAAGATCTCTATCTAAAGATCTTCTATGTCTTTGAAAAAATGCTCAAATTGTTCACCTAAACAGAGGCTATAACATATAAAAATTTGGGGTCAAAGTGACAATCCAATATGAATGGAGAATTGAAAAACTTCTAACACTAATTGATTTTTATAAAATTAAATATGCATCAAATTAATGTGAAAATAATTCCACATGATTCTCCTTTGTTCACTAAGCAAGAGGGTATTTTTATTTTATTTTTATAAAATTTCTATGCAAAGATATGGATTTTTGAAGTTTAGGAGCTATTTTCTGAATTTATTAAATATCCTATTTATTTATTCAAACCGCGGGCTGACTGGATCATCGGATCCGTCGAACAACCACGCGACGCGCTTCTATTCGACGCCGCCTTCTGAGTCAGCTGCCACGCGTCCCGCCGCATCGTTTCAGGGGAAGGGGATTATCCGGCTTGATCTTCGCTGTCCATTCAATACACGCGAGAACGGACGACATCCGTTCATTGTCCTTGATGGCCTTAACCGAGAGTCATCCATTTTAAAACCTTAATATCTCTCTCGTTTCTTAATGGATTTTGATGATTATTTTTTTAAATGGTTCATCTTGAAGAGACGAACACATCCATATGGTAAACATACTATGAAATTAAGCCATTATAAATGGAGAGCTTGCGAAGGCTCGGGAGAGTGAGTGAGGTTATACCTTTGCTCCGAGAGGTTTAGCCTCAATCAGAGATTCTTCACAGTGGTTTTTCTAAATTAATTTTCAGGAGAAATTGGTCTTTCAGAATCTTTTGGAAAAGTCTCTTTTGATTCTTCAATTTTTTCTCTCTCTACTTCAATTTCTTTTTAAACCCGACCTTCCAACTCTCTTCCGCTTCTAAGTTGAACAGCTTTTACTTATTCTTTATTCTGGTCTTTTGAATTTGATTCAATATTACTAGGAAGTGTTCCTTGGGATCTATTACTTAATGAATTTGTTTTTTGCCCAAGTTGATTCTAAATTTTTCTAATTGTAGCTCCTTGACTTTATGATTGATTTCCCATTTGTAACACCACTTCTTTTATAAACAACTTCTTCTCCTATAACTTTGCATTATTATTGAAAGCTGGAGGATAAGTAGATCTATAATTATTATTCCCTTGGTTGTTCCAGTTTCCCAATGGGTTTTCTTATTTTTTCCCCCATTGCTGATTATTACCACCCGAATTATTATTCCAGTTAAAGTTGGGATGAATCTCCCAACCTGGGTTATAATAATTTGAATGCGGGTTGTTTTGCTTATTATTTATGGCATTCAAAGTTTCTAATGATGCATGAGAACCTACCATTTGGCCTAATGAATTCTCTTTAATCATGGAAATTGGTTGAGAAAAATTCATTCCAAATTGGTCTAACATCCTTAAAATTGCAGCAACTTGATTTGTTAACATGGTAAATGCATTAGTTTCATGAATATTTGCTACTTCCTTAGAATTTACCCTCTCAGAAGACCATTGAAAATTATTGGTAGCCATTTCTCCAATTAAAGCATAAGCGTCATGAAATGTTTTGACATCAATGAACCACTGAACCACCAGCAACACCACCAGCAACAACATTGATAATTGATCTAAGAGATCCAAATAATCCATTATAAAAAAGTTTGAATTATTAGCCAATCTGGTATAGCATTGTCGGCGATATTTCGGGGACGGTTTGTGGGGTTGCCCGTAAGAAACAGTTGGTCGTCGGAATCAAAATCCCGTCACCCGCTTCGG
>NW_018247366.1:0-452 GCF_001263595.1 Phalaenopsis equestris
GTTTATTTCTTTTGCATTTTATTTTCCAAGTGGAAAAATAATCATAAATCTAAGCATTCTCGTCTCCGCAAACCTCATATGTGATTAATTTCACACCTCAAAGTATTTTGTTAGAAAGAATATCTCATATGATGTAGGAGTTTTCACTGCATCCTCCAATGCGAAATCTAATTGTCATTGTCAAAATAAAAATTCGCTTCAAAATTTAATTTTCTTCCCCAAATGGAAAATCACTTCAAAATCTAATTGACAATGGAAATTAGATTTCGAAGCGGGTTTTTATTTTGGCAATGAAAATTAAACTTCACAATGAAGAAAACAGTAAACACTCTTACAACATATGAAATATCTTCTTTTAAAAAGATATTTCAAGCTAAACAATTAATCGTGCTATGGGCTGCGACGATGAGAATGTTCAGTTCTATGATTGGCTTTACAATTGAAAACAAAAT
>NW_018247367.1:0-248 GCF_001263595.1 Phalaenopsis equestris
TAAATATTTTGCAAAGTCGTACAGTCCACAGATTAAAATAAAAATAAAATAAAAATTTGACTGTACGACTTTGCAAAATATTTTTTATACACAGTTCTTTTAATCATGCAAAAGTCATAGAAATATTCAAGTCTCTAATCGTGCTAGAACTACTGACAACCTAAGAGTGTCGGGGCAACGATCCCACCAAGAATCGGCGAATAGTATCATAGGTCATTCCCTCTCCCTTATTGAAGATCCTTGAGGTT
>NW_018247367.1:384-841 GCF_001263595.1 Phalaenopsis equestris
ACCTAGGGTGTACACCTAATGTCTAAGAGGTCTACACTAAGGACTAGGTGGATGGGTTCTCACCTAAGGTGTGCTCCTAAAATCTATGAAGTCTGTGCTGAGAATTAGGTAGAGGTACTCTCACCTATGATGTGCTCCTAAAATCTAGGGAGTCTATGCTGAGGATTAGGTGGATGAACTCTCACCTAGGGTGTGCTCATAAAATCTAGGAAGCCTATGCTGAGGATTAGGTGGATGGGCTCTCACCTAGAGTGTGCACCTAAAGTCTAGGAGGTCTACACTGAGGACTAGGTGGATGGACTCTCACCTAGGGTATGCTCCTAAAATCTTAGGAGGTTACACTGCAGAGTTTAGGTAGATGGGCTCTCACTTAGGGTATGCTCCTAAAATCTTAGGGTAGGCTCCTAAAATTTTAGGAGGCATACTCTTTAACTTATGCTTAAGGTGATTTAATGTT
>NW_018247368.1:0-1306 GCF_001263595.1 Phalaenopsis equestris
ATGTGTTGCCATATTGATAAATAATTCAAACTTTTAATAATGGACTAGTTGGATCACTTAGATCAATAATTGACGCTGCTGCTGTTGAATTATTAATGCCAAAATCATTTGATGAAGCATATTACTTAATTGAATAGATGACTACTAATAATTTTCAATGGCCCTCTAAAAGGGTAAATCCAAAATGAGTACCTAGTATTCATGATTCTAATGCAATATCTATGTTGGCTAACCAAATTATTATTATATTGAAGAAGATAGATCAATATGGAATGAATTATTCTCAGTCATCATCTTTTGCTTGAGGAAAACTCATTGGGATAAATGATAGAACAATCTTCTTAGGAAACCTTAAATGCAATAAATAATCATTCTAATAATCCTTATACTAAATACTATAATCCTAGTTGGAAGAATCATCCAATTTTTTGTTGGAGCAACAATAACTCTAATGCTGTAAATTGACAATGGGGAAATAATTCTGCGAACACATTGAGAAACTCCAACAATCAAGAAAATCCAACTTATAAGCCTTATTACCATCAAAGTTTTAATAATTTGCAGAGTAAGGAGAAGAAGTTGTCACCGAAAGAATTAATATTGCAAATGGTATATCAAATAAAAAGTCAAAGAGCTGCAGTTACAAACATATAAAATCAATTGGGATATATTGCTACTGCACTTAGCAATAGACCTCCAGAAATGTTACCATTTAATGTTGAAGTAAATCCTAAAGATCAAAACATAGAGTAAATTAAGGTTATTCAACTGAGAAGTAGAAAATAATTGGAAACCAGAGTTTAAAAGAAGTGAAAGTTGAAGCTGAAAGAGATGGGGTAGAAAATGAAAAATCTGGTGAAGATTTTCATTTTGAGTTTGAATGCGCAAGTAAACCAATGAAAATCACTGTAGAATGACCACCACCTCCATTTCCTCAAAGACTGAACTAGAAGATAGGGGATAACAAATTTTCAAATTTTTTTTGTAAATATTGATGAAATTAATGATAAACATTCCATTTTTTGAAGCCTGGAACAAATGCCAAGCTATGTGAAGTTCATGAAGGATATACTTAATAAAAAAATAAAGTTTGTAAATAATGAGACTATTGTGCTCAGTGAGGAGTGTAGCGCTAAAATTCAGAAAAAGCATTCTAAAAGCTTAAGAATCCAGGAAGTTTTACTATTCATTGTGCTATTGGCGAAAATTTTTTTTTAAACATTTTATGTGATTTAGGAGTCAGTATTAATCCTATGCCTTTATCTATTTTTAGAAGGTTGGGTTTAGGAGACATTTCACCAACAAC
>NW_018247369.1:0-258 GCF_001263595.1 Phalaenopsis equestris
TTTGAGTTTTTTTTACCTCTTGCAATATTTTCCTTTTTTATGTCTATTACAAAAGTTCTTATACTTTCTTTTCTCTTGCATCATTTTAAACCTAGTTTTCATGATTTAAGACATGTGAATTTCTCAATATTTTTTCTTATGAATTTTGTTCCTTAGATGCCTCTTCTATGCTTGGATTTCATATGTTGATTGATTAACTTTTTGTTGACCTCACTTTTGGTCTAGGTCTAGAAACTTCTTCAGTAGCTTAGGTCTAGC
>NW_018247370.1:0-2479 GCF_001263595.1 Phalaenopsis equestris
TATGAAATATACTGAGGAAGGTTGACCTATCCAAGTTTGTTGATCAAAGCTTTTGCTTGACAACCGAAACCTATTATGGAAGAGGTCGAAGGAAATCCACAGGATTTTTGACATATCAGATGCTGCATGTCGAAGCTTTTGCTTGACAACAGTAATCTGCAATGTAAGAGGTTGAATCGAGTCATTTTGGGATCGATTAAGCTTAGAATGAGGTGTGAGAGATGTTCAACATTTGTCGAGACTAGGGTGTAGATCGCAATGAACCGTATTGTTTTTTAGAAATATGTTTGCAGTCATACTCAAGAATAATGTTTAACAACTCATTAGTTGATGGTTTTGAATCTTTTGCCCCCAGCGGGGGTGTTTTCCATGCAAGCTTGTAAAATAACACATGTATCAGGCCTTGAAGAAACCAACTTCTTGATTTAACTGAAGAAGAACTCCAGTAATATGAGGGGGCGCCGAGGAAGCATTATTTGCGATGAAGATTGCCCCCGAGTCTAGGAGCAATTCACTTGACTAGTAATCTGAATGAAATGTGGGATGACTTCCCCACCACAGTTGTGACTCACGAAGTTAACATGAATGACCTTTCAAGACTGCGGTGAAGGTTGCCCCCCAGCCTGAATGAAGTTGTGAAATACTTTGTGTCTGAATAAGATGCAATAAGGCAAACCCACTACAATCGTAACCAGGACGTTGAAAAGAAAGACCTTTTGAGACTGCGGTGGAGGTTGCCCCCCACATCAAAGAATACTCCTAGAATGATCTTCAAGATGCAAAGAAGGTTCCTTCACCAGTTGGATGATATACATCATTAGGAAATGAATTAGGGGATCAACGTCTCAGAGTTGAGGACAATTTTGAACGGTGTTTCGTTTCCCACAGATAGAACCAAACTGATGCATCCTAGAAAACTCACGGTAGAGAATTCAACACACTCAAGTGAAAGAAAAATAACCAATAATGACACCATAAGTTTTTATGTGGAAAACCCGTTGAGGGAAAAAATCATGAGATTTGATCCAGTTGTAAAAATCCACCATTAGTTGATGATTGCAAATATCAATTATTCTACAGACAGGAAAAGATAACTATATTTTCCAAGTTACAATATCGAGTGACAGAATACGGTTGGTGGTAGTCGACAATGATTGTTGGTGATTGATGACAGTCAGCGGTGGTCGGCGATGGTCGGTGGTGGTTAACGATGACAATAGTGTTCGATGGCAATTAGTGGTTGTTGACGGTGGTCGGCAGTGGTCGTTGGTGATCGACGAGTATCAATGACGGTTGACGATGGTCAACGACGATCGACTGTGGTCAACAACGGTCAGCGATGGCCAACGATGGTCGGCTGTGTCAAAGGAAGTCGGCGATGGTCGATGGCTATTGACAGTGGTCGACAACGGTAAGCGGTGATTGACGAAGGTCAACAATGGTCGATGGAGATCGGTGGTGGTCGACAGCAGCCGTTGGCAATCGATGATGACAGGGATGATGTTGAACATCAGCTTCTTCTCAAAGATTCAAGTTCTTTTTTCAAGGCTTGAGCCTCTCCTCATAAGTGAGGTGTGACTCTATTTATAGTGTTTTGGGTGCAATTAATGCAAGAATATAAACCACTTTGAATAAACGATCCGGAAAGCTTCCTTCGATCAGACGACATTTTATGGACATTTGAGTGCTTTAACGATGTTGGAATTGAGCAGTTTTGGGCTCGTTAGATTTGCCTTGTTGAGATGCTCGATTTGACTATGAACTTGCTAGATTCAACATCAGTTTGACCTTCCAAATGTGTCTGTAAATCTCTAGGAGTGGATTAATGACATGATTTGACTCAGATTGAACTAGTTTTTATATCATTGGGTCCATCTCAATCGAGTCGATCAGTTTGATTATAAGTTTACCAAAATTGGAGCTCTAAATAACTCTTAATTGAAGTTTGATATGGAAGTCACTTTTAAGAAGTAAGAATTGAGAAACTAAAATATAAAGGTGACTACGCTTTTACAGAGATTTAACCCTCTAGAAGAGTAGAATATGATGAAGGCTGATCCCCTACAAAGAGATCGTGAGGCCCACTAAGCCGTACGAGCCAAGCCGAACTAGCCAAATTAGTTAGGACATAGCTGACTAGGTAAAAAAATAAATAGGAAAATGACTAAGCGGTCCGACTATAAGCCATTCAACCGAAAACAAGACAGAAGAGTGTCCAAGCAATCAACCATAGGAAAGCCAACTCAATGCAAAAACTTATCCCACAGTAGAGTCAATCAAATGGAAGTGCCAGTTCCACATCAAACGTAGAAAAACTAACTTGATGCATTAGCCTATCCCCACATAGAGTCAATCTATGGAAGAGACAGTTCCACAAAGCATCTTGGACCATCCAACAAAGGCCCAAATACTCACTAGAGATTGAAGGCTAGATCAATTGATCCAACCTTACCAACTGGCCTCAAAGCCAAATCAACTA
>NW_018247371.1:0-1167 GCF_001263595.1 Phalaenopsis equestris
CTATTTGGGGATGATGACGGGGAGCAATTCAATCGCGTGTTTATCTCATCGACGGGCGAGATGTGGTGAGATGAACTCTCGGTGCGTGAACTACAGGACGCGTGTCTGCCGAGTAGGATGGTGGTGCCGAGCCAAAAGACGACGCGTGGAGCTTCGGAGACACCTAGGATGAGGTGGCGGCATGCGTTTAAGTAGATAAATAGGGAATTACATAAATCAGAAAATGATCCCTAATTTCAAAAATTCATATCTTGGTGTAGAAAAAATCATAAAAATAAAATAAAAATCCCTTCTTGCTCAGTGAACAGAGAAGAAGAATGTGAAAATAATTTGAAGTTTAGGTGATTTTCAGCGTTATTTTTAGTTGGAGGAGTGTTGCCCGTAAGAAGCTGTCGGTCACCAGAATCGAAATCCCGTCACTCGCTTCGGAAGGACGTTTTAATTTACATATATATTTTTAGTTTTAGAAAAATATGAAATCAAACTAACCCCATATTTTCTATCCCCATATTTTCCATAGTTTAAATGAAAGAGCGATGTACCTCAAATCCTGTATCTATCACAAAGGATAAACACAAGACTTGAGGATGATGCTCGATCGAATAAACTAAGAAATATATGACATTCATTTGGTCTACGAAACCTTTGTATTTGCAGACAAGTTTCTCTATTTAATATAAAGAATTAAATATAGTTTATATTAAGCTTGGTTTGGACATGCTTCCTATAAGGGCAAGCTCTTATTTTTAATTAAATCTTAAATGACCAAAGTCACCCAAGAAGATTCTTGATAAAAATCAGAAAATATTATCTTAAAGGAGTTTCAAAGGATAGGACTTTTCAATGAGATTGGACGTAGAGGTGTGAAAAGGGATTGGTTCAAATTTGAAACATTTTGCTGTAGAGTTCAAAAGAGGAAGAACTAGGGGATGTCATGGATCCAGAGGAGAACCCCGGCGACTTCCCAGGCTATCCTAATGTTTAGATTCAATTTTGAGGACAAAAATTTAAGTGTTTCATCCTGCCAATTTTATTAGTTAGAGCTTACATTCATGTGAAACGATCACACAAATAGCCTGAAAGATGTGAGGATTTAGGTCGTGACAGACGACAACCTCGGAATCCTAAGACGAGTTAGGGCTTATATTGTATAGCAGGGTTATACAA
>NW_018247371.1:1246-1460 GCF_001263595.1 Phalaenopsis equestris
TTGAAGATGGTCGTGTTGCCCACCATGCTAGCTCCAAGCTCCTTACCACGGCGAGTTTGAGTTTTCTAGTGTGTAAAGTTATAATGTCAAATCAGGTGTCCCTGTGGTTGAAGTTTTTTAAATTTTATAGGGGCATATTAAAGTTGATTAGAACAACACCGGTTAGGATCCTACGATTGCCTTGTTCCGGCACCACTATTTTCTATTGGATTCA
>NW_018247372.1:0-416 GCF_001263595.1 Phalaenopsis equestris
TATTTAAACGCGCGGCGCTGACTGTATCCTAGGCAACTCCGAACGCACGTGTGGCACGCTTTGGTTGGACGCAGCCATCCACGTAGCAGCTGCCTCGACCCGCTGTTCATGTAAGGAAACATTGTTTGACACGATCTCCTCCGTCCATCCGATATACGCGCGATCGGACGGCTCCCCATCATCGTCCCCGATAGAGTGATCTCGTGACGTCCACACTAGAACCCTAAGATCTCAGCCTAGACTCAACTGAATCACCTCGGGTTTGATCCTATGGACTCGTCTAAGTGAGACGAACATATCCATACGATAATAATGCAATTAGGTTAAGTCTAATTAAATGGAGAATCAAAATAGGCTCAGGAGGAAGAGGAGATCAATATGTTGGCTCTGAGAAGGGAAGCTTTGATCAAAGAGTC
>NW_018247373.1:0-620 GCF_001263595.1 Phalaenopsis equestris
TGGTCTGTGGTTAGTTGATGAAGAACAGCCGAGATTAAATTTGGGGGAAGAGTGGCTGCTAAGTTTATGTGTCTGTTTGGGGCAACTTATAAATGCGGGCGGCGTTTCAAAAATGCAATCTCATAATTTGGGAAACACGTTTCGGCAGCTTATTCGAAAACACGGTTGAGTTTTTACACTAAATGCAGGCCACAAATCGAACCCCGAGCCACATTTTAGGATAGACTGCTTATTTGGTTAAACACAAGCTACCTCAAACACACCTTAAAGCATTATTGTGAGTGACTTGTTTTGCGTTGTTATCATGGTACAGCAGGAGAATAACATTCACATAATGAACTCTATTTTGTTACATGTATTACAAAGAGGACAGCTTTCAATAAAAAAGGGGGAATTTACATACATAGCATACCCCTCAATTCATATGTATTTACATATCTATCATCTAATTTTACTTTTAGATTTCTCCAACCAAAATTTTTCTTCTCACAAAAAAAAAAAAAAAAAAAAAAAAAAAAAAAAAAAAAACACCATTTTAACTTTTAAAAGTGAAATACACCCTTTCAAGCTGGGTGAGGTGTTATATATTTAAAAGTTAAAATTTAGGTGTTAGATATGTA
>NW_018247374.1:0-2734 GCF_001263595.1 Phalaenopsis equestris
TTGTGAATTCAACTTTAAAGAAAAAAAAAATTCTCAAACTTAACAAGCATGCAAACAACTTTGACCAAAATTACATGAATGTCAGTTGAATAAGGATCTTTATAGTAAGTTCACTCATATAACATGTAGAGTAAGATTTCCTCAACTAAAAAAGAGTCAAGCATTTTGAAAGGTTGTGATTATTTTTGGGAGGAATTAATAAGTAAAAATATATCTTCAAAAAATAAATAATTTGAGAAAAAAAGGTAAATTCCACTATTAAAACAACAACTGAATAGTGAGCCTTAGCTTAATTAAGTTTTGTTTTCCAAAATCTTAAATCAATAAAGCTTGCAAAAAATGCATGCATAACATGGTTAACTAAGTTGAACATGCTATCAAGAAAAAAATTAAGCAAATGAACTTGGTAAATAAATTATCAAAAACAAAAAAAAAAATGAAACTTAAATCACTATTTTGGCTACAAATTATGTGTCACAATTGGTAGAAACAATTAAAATTAAATTTGGAGAGGAGACAAAACCTATTTTATGAAGTAAATAGTCAAGCTTAACAAGTTTTTTTTGGTCAAGTTAATTGATAGCCAATAACAAAGTTGATGTTTAGAGTTAACATAAGCTAATAAATGAACTTGGGGTGAAGAGGAAGGTTAGAGATGATCATGTACAAATATTTGTAGGGAATGACCAAAATATTGCACTCACTCCAAGCAAAAAAGATTGAATCAACCTAGTAGTTATTAGTGCTTCTTCTCATTTGCCGGCTCCATCATTAATGCTTCTGAAAGAGTTAACCTAAAAAGGTTTCTTTTTGATGGGTATCTATGGCAATAGAGTTAGAGAGAATGGCTTATCAGAGATAGTACAAGATACAGCATCGCATAAGGCGAAGAAGGAGGAGATGATTGGGGTTTTGCCGCTTTGGGAGATAGAGTAAGGGTTTAGGGTAATGAGATTTAGGAATTTTGGTCTTTTATTTTATCAATCCTTTTTTTTTAATGGCTATGATTAAATTTTACAATAGGGCATTCCTTAAGAAGATTTAAAAGTAAAAATGCCCCTAATGAATATAATTCTTTCTTATTTTAAGAATTATTATATATTAATTTAATTTAATTAAATATAAATGAGCTATAAACTGAGCTTTAATCAAGCTTATTCATGACCATTCTTCCAAACTTTAATCAAGTTTGTTTGCGAGCTTGTTCATGAACTTTAAATGAACATGATCATTGAGCTTCTTAAAGAACTTGTTCATGAGCTTTAAATGATAATGGTCACCAAAATAGACAAATTGAAAAAGTACTTATTCAAACTTGTTAATTTAACTACAAAGTTTTTTGTGGAATTCTTAAAATAGATTCTGTTAGTTAATCGAATTATCATGAAAGTACTCTTATACAGTTGAACTACAAGCAGCTTATTAAACACTCGATTCGTTTAAAGTTCTACTTCAAATCGTGTCATTGTCACTAGTAGCAGGAGGATTGATCAGATCATTCTCAATCATATCCATGAAATTTCAACACCATTTTGTTTGTTGCTTTTTGGTTGTCACATTAACCTCCCATTGGAGGATTGCTTTGATAATGGAGCATACCATGCTACCATCATCTATATAAGTAACAATTTACTTGCTTTGTATTGATGCTTGTCCAAATTCGGGGAATGTCATTCCTTTTGTCATATATTTACTATTAATAAACTCCATTTCAATCGGCCTAAACATCATCAAAAAATTTTCTTGAAGTTTTCATATAAAACGTTTCATAATGCTTATTTATTATTATGTACACCAAAAATACCAGCACAGCTCTTAAAGAGAACAAATGAACAAAATGAAAGAGTCTCTTCTCGAGATAACCAATCAATAGACGATTCAAGGTCAGCATGAAATCACGTCTCCAAGCCATGGATATGTTCAAGCTCTGGAGATGGTTTCCCGCTCGATAGCGGCAAGACCCACCAAAAGTGAGGTGTAAATCATCCCAACAACGAGTCTTTTCGGATAACATGCAAAGACTGCGACAAGATCTACCTAAGACCTTACAAGATTGGGAGATCTAGCTGAGGCGACAAACCAACCAGACAGGTGAGACACGAGCCTTGTAGGACTCGAGTTGAATCGAAAATGAGCCACAAATCACTCAACGAAGAAAGTTGATCAATCACGTTCCATCGAACAATCGTGTGTTTGGACCAAACGATCACCTCACAACCGACCGCTCTGGTCAACCGTGCCAAAAGACACCAAGCAAGATCACCAAGTGGCTGAACACCTCGACCGATAAACACACACTTTATAGGGCACATATGTCACTCGGCAAGTTGTCTCAATCAGCTGACTTCAAGTCAAACGACCAGTCAATTACCACTAATGTGAAAATTCAAATTGTAATACATATGACATAAAATATATACAATCAATTAGAGCCTTAATGACATTAAGAACAATTTCCATAACCATTACCTCCTTTTTGTAATTGTATAAAACACGTCTCTATAAGTACGAGGCAAAAATACGAATAAAAGAAACCTCTCCCTCGATTCTCCCTACAAAAATTTCATACTTATTCTACTCTCTCTTCCTTCTCTCCTTCACTTGGCTTTAACTCTCGGGACGTGTTCACAAAGAAGAAGTTGGATTTTAGTTTGTCCTTTGTGAGCACGCCTTGAGAGTCAGAGTCAGGATTAAGCCATAAATTTTACATATTGACATTAATGTGGAAATAATT
>NW_018247375.1:0-304 GCF_001263595.1 Phalaenopsis equestris
GTCACTAAGTCCAACTAATTGTTGTGGTGGAGTTACTTTGGTGGACTTACGGTGGTTAGGTCACATTTAGTGTGTGGGTCCAAGTGGGTGCAAATGATCAAAACTTGGGTTTGGGCTAGGTTAGCCATGTCAATTGGCTAAATTAATTATTTAATTTGGTGTATATGATCACAAGGAACAACTTTGGTGAAGGATGGAAATGGTTTTGAGTTCAATTGAAAGGTCAAATTGAAGGAATTTTGAACTCTAATCAATTTGGTCATGTTGGGCTAGGCTTGGGTCTAGCTTGGGTTAGCCTTGGGCT
>NW_018247375.1:462-1190 GCF_001263595.1 Phalaenopsis equestris
GCCAAAATCAAATGGATTTGAGGCTTCACCAAGGTAAATTGGTGGTTTATTTTGCTGTATATGAATGTTATAAAGATTTTTCAACACAATTGAGGCCAATTGACTAGGCTATGAGTTAAATTTGGTGGGATTAGGTCATATTGTCAAAATTGGGGTTTTGACCCAAATCAAAATTGGGCTCAAATCATGGACCAATTGATCTTGGATTTGGTTTATTTTGGTCATATAAAAAATTAATTTTAGTTTGGGATTGGAATTGGAGTCAATTGAGATCAACTTGGTGGACATTTGAATTGGACTTGGGGAAATTTGGGTCTTTAAAAGGTAATTTGGGGATTTTTGTTAAAGATGGTCAAATTGGCCAAATTGGGCCATGGGGTAGTTAAGAGAAATGAAATTGATAATATTTGGGATTTATTGGGATTTTTTGGGAATTTTTGGAATTTTTGGGATTTTGAGCCCAAGAGGGGTATTTTGGTAATTAGGAAGTGTTTTAGGGGTAAATGGCCAAGATGGGTATTTTGGTAGATTTGAGGTACCAAGCATCACCAATAAGCCATGGACCAATGGAAACCCTATTTTGGGTCCTCTACATAGTGGTCTTAGCCAAACCATAGCCCTAGGGCTAGTAGGTTTAGGGGACCATCTACATGAGTATCCAAAAAGATCAAGGGATCTAGGCTAGAAATTTGAGTTAATGGTTGTGAGTGATTGGGAGTTTAGAGTTT
>NW_018247375.1:1240-14980 GCF_001263595.1 Phalaenopsis equestris
TCCAGCAATCCTAAGGGTGACTCATCTTGAGTTTCCCCCATAGTGACCCCACCTACTAAGTACTTAGAGGTTGAGACCAACATGTGAAACTTCAAGTTGAGTAAAGAAGAGGGTAGAATTTCTAATGGTGAGGGTTCCATGTCTAACTTTCTAGGAATAATCAACAGAAAAAGTCCTATCGCTAGACCCTAGGCTACGAAAGAGGAAAAACTAAACTCAACAAAAATTGAGGTCAACAGGACCATTTATAAGGTTGAACATCGACAAATTGTCCCGATGAATTCTCTTCCATCATAAGAGGTGCTGGAGAATAGATCATTCCATAATGATCTAATTTCTTTTATATTGCAGCAATCTATGAAGCTAACATAGATATTGCATCAGAATCATGGATACTAGCTACTCTTTTAGGATTTACCCTTTCAAAGGGCCATTGAAATATTTTGGTAGCCATCTCTTCTATTAACAAATAAGCCTCAACAAAAGGTTTTGACATTAAAGAACCACCAGCTGAAAGTTCTCCCCAAGTTCTAATAGATCCTAGTGCTAATGAATTTAACCATATCTTAGCCTTATCCCTAAGTGAAAAAGGAAAAAGTCTAAGTCTAACAGCATCGTTTGAAACTCTGTCATATTTAAATGTAGTACAAAGTTCTAAAAAACTAGCAAGATGTAAATTAGGATCTTCATTTGGTGTACCTCCGAATTGATTGTTTTGTACCATTTGGATAATAGCAGGTTTAAGCTCAAATGAATTAGCAGCTACATCAGGATTTTGGATAGATAAGTGAATTTCATCTGCTGTAGGATTTGCATAATCTCGTAGGGGTCTAGGTTGGTGGTCATTTTCTATTCCTTGATTGTTCATGTTGTTTTCCATTGTTTCAGAATTTCTAGGTTCTCTTCTCAATCTTCTAATTTTTCTAACAGTGCGTTCTAATTCCAATTCGTAGGGTATAAGATTTTCAAGTCCAAATTTGTGCATACAATTTTAAATCAGTACAAAGTAAAAAAATTAACTAAATATGAAAATAAGTTGCAATTCAAGTAAAAGTTTTCTAATAATAATCCTAATTTATCCGTTACTTATCCGTTACTCTAATTATGACTCTAATTATGATTCTTGTTTACTACCCGACAACGGCACCAAAAATTTGATAGCAACTTTATGTATGCTTAAAAATACAAGTATTTAATAGTGCTGCTAAACGATTTAATTCCTCAACAACTGCACCAAAAACTTAATAACAGTTATATATTCAATAAAGATGTATGTATAACATATTCAATTATTGTAAAGTCACATTTATCAACACAAGTATACGTATCACTCAAGTAATGTAGAGCTCTAATGGAGTTTTAGATATGGATCCCACAAGGAGTAATATTAGAACTATGAACTAAGATTTTAGAAAAATAATACTTAATCACAACAATCGAAATCACAATACTTAATCACAACAATCGAATTCAAATTGCTTATCTATCACTAATAGGCAATTGAAGTAAATATGTATATTTAATAACTCTTAAAGAACTAATTATACTAATAAGGTTTTTCAATATTCAATATATGAGAAAGCATCCTTCTCCTTGTCAAGAAATTATAGTGAACGGATAAAGTGAATCAGTTCAATTTGTATTGTGCCCAATTTTTCAATTTGTATTGTGCCAAATAGGAGCATACCTATTCTTTACCCCTTGGTCCAGGCATAAAAAACATTGACTAATCATGTGCTCGTTTACTGAATATGCGGCTAGGCTGGGAAGATACCGGCTCTCACTTTGGAGCTCCCTCGTTCCCCTCGCTTGAGGGCTAACATCTACGCTTCAGCACCCAAATAATAGGACAAAATTAGGGATTTTAGTCTGTCACTCTAAAATCTCCAATTCTATGCCCGATAATTTTATTTCCCTATTTATTTGCACGTAACTTCCAAGGGCTTTGACCTCCCTGAATCTTGGATGTAATCTTCACTTTAGTTGTAGAACTCAACATATTTTAACAAATTAATTTGGCCAGATTGAAAGTAAATTAAGACTGAAGTGAAAAGATCATCATAATTTCTTTAACATTTTCATGGCTTCACCATTTCATAAATCTCAAGACAAGGAGAAAGACAGAGAAAACTACTCAGATCTCATGGGTAAAACACAATAAAACTCAGAATTCATATATAAAATCAAAGTCATACAAACCACAATAAATAATCTTATCTTTAATTTCTCCCCAAGCAAACTCTTTGAAGTTCCTCTGAATCTCTTGCTTTATTTACAGCACACAGAATTCCTCTTCAAAGAGGCAAAGAGGAAGAAATCACTCACTTTCTCTCCACTCTTACAATCTCTCAAAGAATTCCTAAAAATTTAGACTCTCTACACTTTTCCTACACTTCACTTTTGAGCCTCTCTTCTTCTATTTTTGGCCAAAGTCTTCTCTTTAAAGATGTGGATGAGTTTTCCCAAGACTTACCTAAGCCCCCCTCCAAAATTCATCCTCATCCAATGCATTGTTAGACATAAACGCCGAGCTTGCCGTCGGCGGCCTTGAGGGCGTCGTCGGCGGGGTTTTTTAGGGGAATAAAATTGGAGGCTCCGGTCTGCCATCAGCGCCCTAGTTAAAATCTTCACATTTTGGTCCTTTTCACTCCAAATTTGCTCCTTTTTGCATCATTTTGCTCCAATGACCCTAACTCATCATTCCTGCAACAAAACATCAAAAATAACTTTCCTTAAAGTGAAATATCATCAAAAGAAGTATAAAATAGGTATGAAAATCTCAACATATTTTTCTTTGGTCAGCCTGTCATCAATAAGGCCCATGCACCTTTGAGTTTAATGCCATCAAAATAAGTAAGTATAATTATTCTTAATAAAATATTTTGAGTGGAGAACATAGAATGCCTAAATTCTATATTTAGAGAATATACAAGCATTTCTGAATTAGATAGGAACTCATATTTTCAGACTTCTTTACATTAAAGATTTCTAAATTTTATGTTGGTCTCGTTTACTATTGTTTTTTTCTAAATTACCCTACTATAAGTCTAGATCAAAATTTAGAATATCTTAAAGAAACTCATTTATATAATCTACTTATTTTGGTTTTGAAAGATTGGAGTGTCACTTGAGGACAAGTAATATTTTAAGTTTGAGGAATTTTGATATTGCGCTTTAATGCAAGGAATTTGTGTATTTTTCTTTTAGGTTCAATGAAATGAATGAAAAATGGTGAAAGGAGTGAAAAAGAATCAAATTTGGAGAAAAAAATGAAGAAGGTGTGCACACGAACTGTCACGCCAAAGCGCCCACGACTGGCACTTAAGCACCAGGTTAAATAAGAAAGCTATGCCTATGTGCCACATACCTCGCGCTAAAGTGCCAGAGGTATTTATTTGATGATTCAATAAATTTGGACTAATTTTTGAAGGGGTGTTTGAAACAACTCTTGGTGAATATGTGGGCTATAGGTAATGGACATGAAAATACATTCAAATGATTTTTGAAAGGAGGCAACTCTTGGAAGATTCATTGAATGTGAACTCTTTTTGAAGAGACGCCAAAGCACCTTTTAGAAACATATAAAACAAAACTTGGATTGAATGTTTGAAAGGAGACTTAATTAGCCGTCGATTCCCTCATCTTATAAAAAAATTAGGATAGTTTTAGACAGAATAAACGGAGGAGTTATAGTGTGTTAGTAGCGAGTATTGTAAGAGAAACGAAGAGAAGAGATTTAAAGGAACTTTCAGAGTTTTTTGGAGAGGAATTTAAGATAAGTTTTTATCATTGTGACTACATTTTATTTTAATTTTGACTTCTTTTGCCTTTACATGATTTCTACTTTTAAACTTAAGTGTTGTTATGTTTTCTCCATGAATTTAAAGTAGCCTATTTTATCTTTTCCTCTAAAATGATAAATGATTAAATGTTGCATGGAAGTTGTGTGAAGTATTGGTCTTTAATGTCAGAGTAAGTTGTGATGATTTCAAACTGTGTACTTTATTTACTTGTTGATTTGGCCAATTAAGATGTTAATATTTATTTTGAGAACATGTAAGATCCAATATGATATTGTCTCAATCAACTAATGTAAGAATAATATGAGATTATATAGTTGAGAATGTAATACATATGATTGAGGGCAAATCATTAGAGTAATAAACTTTAAAGGGTGTTGAGTTAAAGGACTTTAGAGTGACAGGCTAAAGCCCCAATTCAGTTTATTTCTATAGTTTTTGATACAAGATGTTAGTCCCTTAGTGGAGGGAGAAGAGGGAACTCTAGAGAGAGAGCTAGTATCTTCCATTCCTAGTCCGTGTTCAAGACTATTCAAACTTTAAATTAGCTAATTTTCTTTATAGCATCTCTAGTAAGGGTAAAGAGAATTATTGCTCCTATTTGGAAAAACCAGCTTTGAATAATTTAACAAAAAAATTCCTATTCATGTTATATATTTATGATAAGGTAAAATATATTTTATTTATATTGCCTTCATCTTAAAAATATCTAGTTAAATTTAGTTAGTTGTTTACTTTATTTTATTATAAAAAAAATTAGAAAAATGAATCATACTTTCATTCCTATTATAGCATCTATGATTTTGGTAAGAATATTTTTCAAACTAGAGTTTTTTATCTAATTCCTTATTAACAAATTGTAATTCTCCTTATGTGTTTGATATTCAAAGCTTAATCAAAAAGTCCTACATTTGTTTATAATGATACGTATACTTGCGTAGTATCCAATAATTAAATACAATATTTTCACTCCTATTTGCTTTGGAGTCAATTTTTTGGCGTCATTCTAAAGAAAGAATGATAAATAAAAAAATTAAGAATAAAACCACATAAACTTCGTAGTACTGTCGTAAAAGTCAAGATCAGCGTGAGGCTCCACTATTTGTTGAGGAAAACCACGCAATTGAGTTGTAAAGAGCCATATAGTTAAGAGATGATCATTTCAGTCAGATGGAAAAGAGGATGGTGGAAATCACAAGTTTAGCCCAACATGTCCAAATTGACCAAAATTCCAAAATCCTTCAAATTGAACCCCAAATTTGATTTAAAATCATTTCAATCCTTCACCAAAAATCTTCATTACAATCATCTACACAATGTTGATCAATCAATTGGGCTCAAAGTCATGGATAGCCTAATCCAAACCCAAGTTTTGGCCATTTATACCCACATTGAACCCATGCACTAAAATTGACCTAGCAATGTAAAATTGACCATGGCAAGAGTTCTACAGCCAAATTTTAGACCCTAATGACCAAGCCAGACTCACTTAACCCACCCTAGATGAGCCATGGACCAAACGTCCCCTAAATTTAGGGATTTGTTTCCTAAATTTCTTAAGCTAAAGAGATCTTTGTCAAAAACAATCACCAACACAAATTAATAGTTGTGATAGATTCCTCTGGCTCACCTGACCTCCTAGCCACCTTCCCTGCGATGGCCAGCCATCCTAGTTGCCAGAGGAGCCAAAATAGAGAGCCCCAAGCCAAATTTCAAACCTAATTTTACCCATCCAATGTGTCTAGCTATTATTGGTCTTTAACATCTTGAAGTCCTTCACCTAAGCTTTACATTGCACCCAAAAGGAGGCCATGCCACTCTCCTTAAGCTGTTTTATTTAAACCTCACCCCCATAGCCAAGAAAAAGAGAGCTGAAATTTTATTAAGGAAACTCTGAAAAACTCATCCCAGAGACTCTCTAAGACCTCCTCAGCTCAAACCCATCATTTTTTCCCACTGATCCCCACTTTAGAAACTCAATTTTGAGCTCAAATTTCTGCCAAAAACTAGTACATAACTCTACACAGCTCCACACTCCACCAAAATCAAATTCTTATGCACACGCCATCCCCACAGTTAAAGAAGAAAAAGCCCCATCAAAGCTCGCTCATAGCGAGCCTCTACCCTATGCTTTGATTAACACCCAAATTTGGCCTTGATCAAATTTGGGTCTAGGCCTTTCACCACAACAAGACAACAAGAGGCTCAATCCCTTGGACCTTCAGGAACGTGCCGAGCATCTCTGATTGAAGCTTCTCTTCTTAGAGCAAAGGTATTGAACTTCCCCTCTTCTCGATGAACTTCTATTGAACTTCCCCTCTTCTCGAGCCTATTTTGACTATCCATGTGATTAAGGTTAACCTAATGGCATGATTACCATATGAATATGTTTGTCTCACTTAGACGAGTCTATAGGATCAAATCCGAGGTCATTTGTTGAGAAATGAGTGAGATCTTAAGCTTTTAATTTGAGCGATCATGGGTTTTGGCTATCAGGGATGATGACAGGAAGTCGTTGGATGGTACATGTATCAAACGGACAGGTGAATTGAAGCTGAACATCGCTTCAATACATAAAGCGCGGGCCGAGTCTGGGACTACATGGATGGTGGTGTCCAACAAGTACGTGCGATGCAGAGCTTTGGAGACACTGTAGGTTGATGTGGAACCACGTGTTCGAAAGAAAAAATAGGATTTTTTATTTATTTAAAAGCCCATAATTTTGAAAAATCATATCTTTGCACAAAAAAATCGTAGAAATAAAAGAAAAATAACTTAGTGCTCAATGAACAGAGCTGAACAATGTGTAAATGGTTTAAAGTTTATCTGATGCATATTTTATTTTTATTTAATCAAATACTATTCTAAGTATTTTAATTCTCCATGCATTCAAGTATTTCACTATGTGTTGATATTTTAGCATGTTGTTGCCTCTGTCATTAAGGATATGCCCTGATTCTTCCAAAGTTAGAGGAAACCCCTAGACAGAGTTCCATATTTTTAAATTTTATGTCAATCATTTGCATAAATTAATCATGATAATTAGCATATTTCTTAGAAAAAAATCAAATAAAATTTTGGTAGGTTCACTATGACCAGAGAACCCTAGGAAAAATTTTTTATGAGCCATGTCATTAAGAAAACACCTAATTTTCATAAAACCCTAAGATACAAAGAAAATTAATTTAGGAAAAATAAACATCTAAATAACTTAATTTTGATTCTCCACTGTAATTTGAAGTTCAGAGGACTCCCCATAAAAATTTCAAAACATTTGGAGTTTATTTGATAACCTAATTTAATTTTCTAAGTTAAAGGCCTCTTTTAACACTTAAAATAATCATAATAATTAAAATATAACTCAAAAATTTACAAAATTGGTTTTTGGGAGTTCTCTGTGATCAGAGGAATTTTTTAAAAATAAAATTGTAATTAAAGTAAAAAATTTCATTTTTTAGCATAATTAAAATATTTAAATAATGAAAAATTAATAAAAATCACAAAAAAATCATAAAATTAATAAAATTCATGCAAATGTTCTAAATTATTTTCTAGGCACTTAGGAGCAATTGGAATATTTTATTAATTTCCTAAGTGAAGACATTAAATTTTAAACCTTAAAAATAATTTTCATAGGCTAAAAAAGGATTTTTCCTAATTGTTCATTTAAATAATTCTAACAATACAAAGAAAAAGCATAAAAATGTAAAATTTGTTATTTTGGTTTCTTTGACCACAAAGAGATTTAATAAATATAAAAAACTTGATTTTTCACATTTGAAATATTTTATAATTAATTAATACTCCAGAACTTAGAATAATTCTAATAATTCAAATAAAACTCAAAAAATCATGAAATTTGGTTCAAGTGATTAAGCTTTGTCTTGTTCAAGTTATTGAATTTTCCTTGAGAAATTTTATTTTTGCATATGAATAATTATCTAAATTAAATTAAATTATAAAAAAAAATCACATTTTCTCCTCTGATGTCTTAATCGACTCATGAGTGAGGTGGGATAAGAATTCCAAAGTCATTTGAATTAAATTTGTTAAAATATGAAGTGATAGAGCCTTAGGGGAAAAAGTGCAATTTTGGAAATTTAGCCCTAATTAACATTTAGGCTATATTCAAGAGGGTAAGATGGGCAAACTTTGATCTTAATTAACATGTTCAGATGATTGAAATATAAGGAATTAATCAGTAGAAACCAATTTCATTTTTCTAAATTAAAGGATAGATTTACATTTTCCTAAATTTTTAAGATTTGGAGTCCTATTAAATAAAATGATCCTAGACTTAGGGTACGATTTTGGATGTTAGTAACTCACTAATTTAATACCCTTATTTGGTGTTCAAATGACATTCAAACCTTTTAATGTGAATCACTATCACTCAAAATTCAATTTCTTTCAAAAATTACTAATATTTGGATGTTGGTAACTCAATAATTTAATACCCCTAATTGGTGTTCAAATGACATTCAAACCTTTTGATGATGAGTCATTATCACTTAAAATTCAATTTCTTTCAAAAATTACTAATTTGTCCACAAGGTCCTAAGGGCTTAGTAGTGACCTAGGCTAAATCAAATTTGGTTAAATGAGGATTACAAAAGTGAATGTAACTACAAACTCAACACCTTTAAAACACTACAAGCCCAAGTTAAAGTTGAAATTGGCTAAGTGTCTTAATAACATTAACTTGCCCCATTTAAAGGTCTTCACTCACATAATTCACTAATTAAATGACAAATGATAATTGACCAACTCTTAGAGATAATTGAAACATCGATATTCACTGAACACTAGAGTTATATATAGGATGAATTATTAAGCAACATAATAAATTTAAATGAGCTTGAGATTTTTCATCACGTGGTGAGAGGGAAGCATGAACATGCTTCTTTCTCACGACCTTTTGGATACCTTAGAGGTCTGCTAAACATAGTGTGTTTTTCTTTATGAAATCATCCTAAGATGAATTATTAGGGGTTCACAAAGATATGATTTAGGACTTGATAAATCACCAGAAACTTATTTCCCCGCTTTACATAAAATGCTTTTAACATATAAATGCTATCACATGCATTTTGAGTTTCTGTTTAAGATGACGGGAACGATGACAGATGACGGGAACACCATCCAAGTACGCTTTTATTTTAACTACATTTCTAGTTTCCCATACTTTACTTTTTTTCGTGTTACTGTACTTACTCACCTGCATGTATGAACATAAAACACAAACATGCATGTTAAACAACGATGTCACCCTGCATGAAAACTATAACTACTAGGATATCCGTCTGCAAAACCAAAACCAAAACTAAAATAAACTAACATAAAATTCACCGCCACAACATTCAAAATAAAAAATAACTCAAAATTTAATCACAAACATCACAAAACAACAATTGCAACTAAATTAAGACGTCTCTATTAGATGATCGGGAATCTCTCGGAAGAGGTAACCAACGGTTGTTAACAAGGCTTCCCACGGTCTAAATAAAAGTATGCAACTCAATAAGTTAACTTTAGTAAATTCATTTGTACTAAGTGAAGCTGATAGAAAATAGTGATACTAGAACAAGGGAACCGTAGGATCCTAACTAGTGTCACTCTAATCAACTTTATTATGCCCCATAACATTTAAAGAACTACAATCATGAACTACAATCATAGGACATCATAACTTGACACACTAGAAAACTTGAACTCGCCACGACGAGGAGCTTGGAGCTAGCACTATGGTCAGCCCGACCATCCTCAACAGCAAGAGGAACTACAATAGCATATCCTTCTTTAGAATTAAACAACAAAGCCATAGGTCTTTGACCTAGTTTGCTTACGCAACGTAAATCCCCACCTTATCTTTAGGTATTTGTATAACCCTAATATACAATATAAGCCCTAACTCGTCTTAGGATTGTGAGGTTGTCATTTTTTGCGACCTAAATCGTCACATCTTCCAGGCTATTTGTGTGATCGTTTCACACAAATATAAGGCCTAAATAAATAAAATTGGCAGGATGAAACATTTAAATAATTTCTCCTCAAAACTGAAGCCAAATAATAAGATAGACTGGGAAGTCACTGAGGTTTTCCTCTAGATCTATGACATCCCCTAGTTCTTCTTCCTTTGGATTCTATAATAAAATGTTCTAAATTTGAAATATTCTCATTTCATACCACTTTGTCTGATTTCATTGAGAAAGTCCTATCCTTTTGAACTCTTTAAAGATAATATTCCCTGATTTTTATTTAGAATAAGTGATTTTCGTTATTTAAGATGTAATTAAATATAAGGGTATGCCGTTATAAGATGTTTGTCTGAACCTAGCTTAAAATAAAGCCTATTTAATTCTTCATATTAAATAGAGGAAATTATCGGTAAATAAAACGGATTTGCAGACCAAACATATGTCATATATTTCTTAGTATTTTTTTTTATCGAGCCTCATCCTTAAGTCTTATGTTTATCCCTCGGGATAGATACAGGGTTTGAGTTATAGCGCTCTTTCATTTAAACTATGAAAAATATGGGGTCATTTTGATTTCATATTTTTTTTCCAAACTATATATAAAGCTTCTAATAGGCAACTTCTCCAACCAAAAATAGTGTCGATAAAGCATATTCATTAATCTAAAAAGAGTAGTTAGTATTTTTGATTTTGATGCAATATCTATGTTTGCTGCCCAAATAGTAGCTATATCGAAGAAGATAGATTAATTTGGAATGAATTATTCTCAGACAACACATGTGCTTGAGGAAAGCTCATTAGGATAAATGATAGAATCTCAATCTTCTTATGAGTATTTAAATGCAAGAAACAATTTTTCTAATAATCCTTATGCCAATTATTTTAATCCTGGTTGGAAGAATCATCCAAAATTTAGTTGGAGAAATTTAGTTAATTTAGTTGGAGTAACAATAATTCAAATGTTGCAAATCCCCAATGAGGAAACAATATTGCAAACCCATTAGGAAACTCCAACGATTAAGGTAATCAAGCTTATAAACTTTATTAAGCCCAAGGGTTTATTAATTTATAGAGCAAGGAGAAAAATTTATCAATAAAAGACTTGTTATTTCAAATGGGAAGTGAATTACAAAGTAAGTTGCAACAATTAAAAACATGAAAAATCAATTGGAATGTATTGCTACCGCACTTAACAGTAGACCTCCAGAAACATTGCTTGTAATGTTGAAGTAAATCCTAAAGATCAGAACAAAGAGTAAATTAGAGCTTTTCAATTAAGAAGTGGACAAAAATTAAAAAGTTGAGTTCAACCAGAAGTTGAAGTTCAAAAAGATGAGGTGGGAAATGAGAAATCAGGTGAAATTTTTCATTTTGAACTAAAAAGTCTTATTAAACCAATGAAAATCTTTATAGAAAGACCACCACCTCCATTTCCTCAAAAATTGAAGTAGAAAAATATAAGAAAACCAATTTTTGACTTCAATTTTTGAAGTTTTTGAAAATTTTGAGAAAATTAACAATAATCATACCATTTGTTGAAGCTTTGGAACAAATGCCAAGCTATGTGAAGTTCATGAAGAATATACTTAATAAGAAAATGAAGTTTGTAGATAATGAGAGTGTTGCACTCAGTGAAGAGTGTAGCACTATAATTCAGAAAAAACTTCCTGAAAAGCTTAAAAATCCTGTAAGTTTTTCAATACCTTGTGCGATTGGGGAACGATTTTATGAAAAAGCTTTATGTGATTTTGGAGGCAGTATTAATTTTATGTCGTTATCAATTTTCAGAAGGTTGGGCTTAAGAGATATTTTACCTGCTACTGTAACTCTTCAGTTAGCTGATCGTTCAATTACCTATCGTAAAGAAGTTAAGAAAATGTTTTAGAAAAGGTTAATAAATTTATCTTTCTTGTAGACTTTATTGTATTAGATATGGAGGAAGATAAGGAAATTCTTATCGTTTGAGGAAGAACATTCCTAGTCACTGGATGAGCTTTGATTGATGTGTTTAAAGGAGAACTAACTATGACAGTTTGTGATCAAGAGGTTACATTTAAAATTGTAAAATCAATGAGACACCCTACAAAAAAAAAAGAAATTGAATGCTTCAGAATGTATATTAATGAATATTTAAGCCATGAATATTTTAAAAGACTTTAGACTCCAAATTTGAAAAGGAATATATGGAATATCAAGATGAGGATAAAATTCAAGGTGAATCTATGGAAGTGTGTAAAGAGGATGTTGACCTCACTTTTTGTGAAGGTCTTAAAATGTCATTTACATACTAAACATAGCTTGAGTAATCCTATGACCTCTTTGGACATATATAGGGGGGCTAAAACCCTAAAGTTGAATTAACTTTCAAAATATCCTTTTTGGATCTCAATGATGACCACATTTTAAAATGATCAGAGCAGTGGTGACATACCCAAATTTGGTCAAATCTTCATCTATTAGTCATTACATTGATCCAAAAAGTCAACATTGACACCAAGTTGATCCAATCGATCAACTTTGTCCTAGATGGTCAATTTTAGTCAAATTGGTCAACTATGGTCAATTTGGACCAGTGGATCAGTATAAACCTTAAATTTGTCAAATTGGTTCATTTGATCATTTCAAAACACCAAAATGGTCAAACTTGACCATTTGATCCACTATAGACATCATTGACCAACTATTGGTCAAAATGACTAAATTGAGTGACTAATGACTAAATTGAACCCCATGGTCACCACATTGACCATTGATCATTCAAAGATCCAAATGACCACCATATGGTCAAGATAACACCATATGGTCAATTTGACCATTTTGGTAAACCTTGGTCAAACCCAAGTCATATCACCAACCTATGGACCTCATGACTAACCCAACCATGACAAGGTTAGGTAAGCCACCATGGTCAACCCTAGACCAGAATTGGTCAACCTTGGTCAACTCTACTCTGGTAACTCTAGTTAGCATTGGTCAACTTTGGTCAAAATATTTAATTTTGAACCAAATTGATAAAATTGGTCAAATAACCAACACTCAGAATCATTCTAACCAATTTATGGGTTAATGTTATAATTTCCTTCATTTTTTGTTAACTACATAATTAATAAAGAATAGATTTATGAGCACTTAACCCTAAATTAAATGACATCACAAATGATATAAACAATACATAATTGTATTTTTTTAAAAAAATCTAATTTATGGGGAGTCACCAATGGGTCACCCATGATGACATAGATAATACTTTTTAATCCAAAAAAACCAAGACTTTTGACCAAGATTAAAGACCATCATGAAAGGATGAAGGAGGTGTCATTCTTTCATAAAAAGCTTAAGGATGATATGGTCGAGTCATCATACACCTTCCTCATCATCCAATTTGAAAGAACTTATATCCACATTATCCTCCCCTCAAGATTAGTCTCATTAATGCATCTTCATGCAACTGAGGAGAAGAAGAGCATATGTGGCACTCCATTACAACTCCATTACAAATCCATTACATAACTTGTAAAATTCATATGACAAAAGTTAATTAAATAAGCCTTAACCAATCTTATCCATCTCATAGACCATTGACTAAAGGAAAATATGTTGAGATTCACATATCTCTTTTATACTATTTTTAATGATATTGCACTTTAAAGAAAGGTATTTTTGATGTTTTGTTGCAGGAATGATGAATTAGGGTCAATGGAGCAAAAAGATGCAAAAAGGAGCGAATTTGGAGCAAAAAGGACCAAAATGTGGAAAATTACACTAGGGCGCCAACGGTGCCATCGAGGCCGCCGACGGTGAGCTTTTCGGTTCTCTTAATAGGTGCATTGAATGTGGACGATTTTTGAAGGGACGCATAGGCAACTCTTGGAAAGCTTTTCTACAACTTTAAGAGAAACATTTAAGCCAAAAAAAGAGGAGCCACGTGGTGGTGTCTTTTGAGTTTTTTTTTGTTTGTAGAG